>NW_028292569.1:12180132-12480132 GCF_029948245.1 Actinia tenebrosa
CCCCTTAGCACCACAAGCGATAGAGATCTTTAGGCATCTAAGAATTCCGCTGCAAAAGCAAATGTCCTGGTTACAAACCGTACAGGAAACTAGAACTATTACCTGAATGGATAAGAAGAAGTATGTTGTACATTAGCCGCACCGCCAGTTCTACGTGGACCGAATGCGCGTAGAGAGATCCCAGGTCCTAAATTCACGCAAGTAACCCTGGATGCGCCCCTACCTTGACTTAACACGCAAGCGTACCGCAATCGACAATGCCTTCGAGAAAACAACCTCTCAAACTGATGAACAACAGCGTGTTCGGAAAGACAATGGAGAACTCCGCAAGCGCGTAAGCCTACAAATAGTCAGCACCAAGAGAAGCAGAAGCATCGTGTCACCGAAGCCAGGCTTCGTTTAGAACCTTAGAGAATGCTGAACTCTACTGTTCACATGAAAGGCAACCTCTACTAAACCAGAGCCCTTTTACACAGCTTTACGTTGGCTGGATCTTATCGAAGCTGCTTATGTACGAGTTCTACTATACTACGATAAGCTTAACCAAAGTACGGAGCACCCGCTGTTCGCCTCCTGTACCAGACACACCGACTCCCTCTTCTAGAAGTGCAAACGGAAGACGTTTACAAGACTGCCTCCCCGACATAGACGAGTACGACACCAAGCGGTTACCCGAAGGAGCACTTCCTTTACTCTGCGAAGAATAAGAAGGTAATTGGGAAGATGAAAGACGAAATGTTAGGAAAACCCATCGTGGAATACGTGGGTCTGAAACCAAAGATGTACAGCGTGCTAAAGTTAGACGGCGTAGAAAAGAAAGCTAAAGGCGTAAAAAAGTATGTGGTTAAGAAGGACATTACGCACGAGTCCTACCTCAACGTATTACGAACACGCAAGGAACAGCGGCATAAGATGAACAGCCTGCGCAGCTATGGTCATCAGATACATAACGTCACGCAGGAGAAGGTGTCACTGTCTGCATTTGACGGTAAGCGATGGATGTGTGATGACGGAGTGCATACGATAGCATTCGGACATCACACGATAAGCAGTTCTTCTTTGACGAACCCACGCGTGGGACCATCATGAAGATAATACAGATGGGCTGACCCTTCTTAGCTATCGCACTTCGGATCTGATAAGTTTCCAAAGACCAATTAGGATCCGTAGCTCTTTTGGATCCTCCTTCTAATTCACCCGGTCCGTAGAGATATCGTACCGCGACATTACCTAATCTCTTCTCCTGGGGGAAGACCGCCCTCGAACTTCTGACGAAGGACTTGTGTTCCACGTGTTTTCTTTTTTATGGCATCCTTGGGTTTTATTCCCGTAGCCCTGGCCGCCTCGTTGTTCAAAAGCCGCGACGACCTGGGGGAGCCTCTGAGTCCATTCCCTGTTGCGTTTGGAGGGATCTTCCAGCTCTTTCCAATACTGGTACCCAAAGAGGCGCTCAGCCAAGGTTTTATTGAATCTTTCGACAATGCTCTGACCCCTGTGGTACTCAGCTTCGGCTCTCCTAATCTTAGTGCTGTGGTCTTTCAGGGTCTTAGTAACCACGCCCATGAACTCCGTCCCCGCATCCACTTGCAGCAGCTTAGGCCATTTCAAGACGCGCTTATAAATCCTACCTAGGGCTTCTGCGACTTCCCCAGAATCCTTGCTGGTTATGGGTTCAGCGTCTTTGTATCTGCTTGCGATATCAACTACGGTCAAAGCGTACCTATAGGTCTTCTTTCTCACCTTGTCATGTGGTAAGAAGAGCAAATCTGCCTGATGAACCTCGTTGGGGACATTTACGGTGAAGCTGGGCCTGGGAATGTACTTAGGCACGGGAAGATAAACCTGCCAGAGGGTTTGTTTTTTCAACCAGTTCTTAGCCGTTTCATCTGATACCCTGGCCGCGGTCGCGAGTTTCTTGATAGCTGACGCTCCTCTCCAATAGCCCTCAGGCCCATAGTAAATCCTCTTAAGTTTGTCCTCTACGCGACCCATTATATGAATTCCAAAACAAGATTGATCTTACGTCCGTTAAAATCCACCGTCTCTCCGTCCACTTTAATGGTGATGTTTATGCTTTCTACCAAATTAGACAAGTCATAGCTCAAAGAAATGGGAGTGTATTCTACTGGGTCAAATGGATTACCTTGGGGCAGAAACTTGGACATAAGAGAAGACTTTTCTCCATTGTCGTAACTATGGACTAAATCGCAATGGACTTCGTAAGAGGATGCGACTTTCCATTTCACATCATATGTACTGCCGCTATTTATCGTGGTACTAGTAAGACCCAGGAGTTCTACCAATGAACTGTCCTTTAAATTAGCGCTCCCATTATTTTTCTTAAATGTCATTTCATGGGGTAATCCTGTGGTAAGAGTGTATCCATGCTTCGCTAGCTCCTTAGCCAGTGTTATGGGGGTGTAATGGGAATCTGGTATTTTTGGTTTGGTGCCGGAAGTTCCGATGACAAAGCCATTAATTAAATTATACCAAGAATTGTACAAAGAGCAACTAACCAGCCGAACCCTTTCCGCGCGGATGGGAGGATTCAGATAAGTAGTAAAGTTATTCTTGTCGCTTTCCAAAAAGACGATCATTATATTAGATACGCCAAAGCCACGCCTCCCGCCAGCCCTGCGACTCCTACGAAGACCAACTCACTATCTTTTTGTTTCTTAGAAGGCTGGTAGTAATTCTCGAACTGAGGCCTTTTCAGCCTAAAGTCGGGGTGCGCCTGCGCATAAAGTTTAAAGGCGTAGTCTGTGTTTTCGAAGTTCTTATCCGCCTGCATCTTGTCTTGGTAGTTCTTGTCCAACCAATCCCGGTAGGCTTGTCTCTTCTTATTCCAAGCCGCCACGTCCCTTTGATATTTCTCCAGCGCTAAGTCGTGTCTTTTCCTTTCGGCGTTAGATTCTGCGTTTCTATCACCGCTAACTAATTTATCCAGATATCTACCACCATAATTAGCTCCTGTAAATGCTAAAGCTGCAATGACTCCACCTGCGACTAAGCTAACCATTATATGTTAGGCAGGTACTTTTCCTTCCGTAGGTAATCCTTTACCATGATAGCCCCGCCTACGGCAGCGGTCATCTTAGCAAAGTTAGCGAAGCTCTTGCTTGGGTCTTCAGTAAAGTCTTCTTTGAGCACTTTCTTACCTACCCAACCAATACCCGCAACAATAGAAGTAATGATAGCTGCTTCTTCAACAGTTTTCAACAACGCGGTCGACATTATATTACAAAGCGAGAAGGTTATTCCATTTCAGGGATCTTACTCTTTTTCGTCTCTACAGGTGCGTGATATGTTGCGGGCCTCCCACTTTACTTTTGGCTTCGTAGCCCGCCATTGTAAGTAAAGGCTGCCTGCTGCTATAGCAACTCCTAACGCGCCGATGACGTACCCAGGATTAATAAAGGATTCCTCTTCCTCCACCTTTTCTTCTTTTTTGGCTTTGTTCTTCCTATTCATCTCCGCGAGCTTCTTTCCGGCAGCGACTCTGCCTGGAGATTTAGCCTTGGTAATCTTGGTATCTTCTACGGGTGGTTGTTCTTCGGTGTCACTCATCTTATATTAAGGGACTTGAAGGACTTGACAAGTAACTTGATGACGACTTGACAATGACTTGGCAATGACTTGACAAACGACTTGACTAAGTACTTGAGAATGACTTAAGGACGACTTGACTAAGTACTTGAGGTGACTTGACAACGACTTGACTAAGTACTTGAGGTGACTTGACAACGACTTGACTAAGTACTTGACTAGGTACTTGAGGCGACTTGATCAGGTACCTCAGCAAGTGCCGCCTGGAAGACCTTTTCGACTTCTCTGTCCTTCTTGAAGTCCTTCCAAGATGTTCCGAAGGAACCTAGTACCTCCTTCAAGTCGACATGCTGAGCTACGTGCAAAGCCGCAGAGGCGACTGCCATTAACTTACCGCACTTCAAAGACAACCACCCACAGGTTATCTTAAGTTCTTGGGATATGACATAGTCATCTCTTATGTCCTTCTGTAGTTGCTCCACGTCGTCTATGGGCAGCGCAAGTCCAAGCAATTTAGTCGCGAACTTAATGGCTGAGTATGCTACGGCGTCCGTGGTCTTACTTGCAAGGGCAGCCTCATACCTCTTATGGAACTTCTTGACTTCCTCTTCCGACAGCTTATTAACCTGCTCATGGGTAAGTTCCTTGCCTATCATTTCCTTACACTTCCCCGAGGAAACAAGGATGTTAAGTTGTTCCTTAAGGTTACTTTCGTCTAACTGTGTGGGGACTTCATCTATCAGCTGCTCAATCTCCATATATGTAAACGTCATACGGAAACCTCAAAGAGAAGATCATCTTGGAATGTTGATGCGTTTTTAAATGCCGCATGTATTCATGCAACTGTTCCTTGCTTATCTCACCACCGTAGTCGCTTAAGATGGTTTCCAGGTCAGACTTACTTGGAGTATAAAATACGACCAGGGAGCCTATGTTTTCCCTGAAGGGTTTAGAGACACTGGTAAGCTGCTGGGAAAGCAACCAAACGCTGATATTGTCATGTCTGCCGCTGAAGGCGAGCTTCACTAATTCGGAGGTGCGCTTTTTTACGTCGTCCCCACAGGCAATGTCATCCAGTATGAGTAAAGTCTGCGTATCTTTAGGGAATTGCTTATGCCAGAACTTCAAATGGCTGGATAACTCGTTAGGGTCTAAGATGTCTACGAAGAAGTCATCATCTTTCACTCCTATGCCTTCCCAGGTGCGGTTGTTCACGTAGGTGGGGCATAATAGCACGATGTAGTCAAAGCGGTATCTAAAGGATCCTAATAGCTGCTCCACGATGAACTGGGTCTTTCCGCAGCCGGTGGGTCCTACTATCAGAGCGTTACAAGGCATGTGATCTGGGTTCATATATAGATGGAACCAGTGGAAGCAGTGCAAAAGATCATCGCCGACGCAAAGGATAAAAGAGACACCATAGAAATGCAAAGGGAAGAGATAGACCGGTTAAAAGAGCGCGTACAGGAATTGTACGATGAAATGTGTGGTCTGAAGCGTGCAGAACGGTTTGGCGCGCTTTTGACAATGGCGGGCTGGGCTAAGGAGTCCATTAAGGACTTCATTCGATATCCCCCATAGATATATGGACTGCATTACGTGCGAACTACCTGCTGACTGCATAATCCCTCCCAAAACACCGATACCCAAACCGTGTAAAAAATACACCTGCTGTCACTGTAATAAGGTATTCTCTGAAGAAGACTTCGTTGGACATTGGTGTCCCGCGGATACTAAAGCACAAAGGACTTTAGACGACGCTCGAGAAGAGTAAGAGGTCGCAAAGAAGATCTTACTAAGCCCCGGCAAGGGGAATTAGCATAGGTCTTTCTTTTTATTGTTAAATTGTTAAATGCTGCAAAGAGGTCTCAAGTAAGGACCTATTTTTTATTGTTATTTTGTTAAATCATCGTAATCGAAGAATGGTTAACATGATTATCTTTTTGCTGGTTTCAACAATGAGAAAGAATGATACCTCATCTTTTAATGGGGGCTTAACAAAATAACAAGAAATAATAGACCCTATCCTAAAACCCTCTTTGCAGCATTTAACAATTTAACAATAAAAAATAAGACCTATATAATGAAGTGCATGCAATGTGATAGAACTTTCAGCTCCAAGCAACGATTACAATACCACCTTTCCAAGAAAGTCTGTCAAAAGACCATCAGCACTGTTTGCGGTGACTGCGGTAAGGAATTGTCCACTGTACAGACCCTACGATATCACCGCGAGCATAGAGTCTGCCTTAAAGGCCATTGCCACCGATGCGATGAACCCCTCTTCGAAGAAAACTGGCATAAGTACCGCTGCCGTCGCTATGACCTCACAGATGTGGTCTGCGAGACCCACGGCGATTTAGCAGAGCGATGTTGCCCCCTTGAAACCGGCCGGGTGCTCACGCGACGTAAGAAGGAGATCGACGAAGACTTCGTATGCTTCGACGACTATGAGGGTGTAAAATGGGAGAACCGAGAACATTGGGATGGCATCTGCGACCGATGTGGCTGTATACGTAGCGGCCAACATATTTGGTGCTGCCTTTACGATGGCCCTAAGCCCTTAGATCATTATCTGTTGGTAAGAAAAGAGTGGAATCTACTTAAGGTATAATGTTACCTTACATCGCAGCGTTCCTAGGAGGCGTGACTATTACCTTATCAGCGTATGAAATGGCGGAAAAAATGAGGGCAGACACAGCAGATGACTACTTATCCGCCCATGAAGAGGATTAGTCGCACAACGGATTATCCTCCGCTCGACGTTCGATGTCAAACTTCCATCGGCCGTTCACCTTACCATGGCTGCGTAGGTGTGTATATTCTTCACCCTGCAGTATGTATCTCACGCAGTCAGGCGCCCAAAGGCTGTATTCCTGACCGTCGCGTTCTAAGACCAACCTCAAACGGTCGATGTCTTCGAATGCGACGTAATTTTTTATTCGGTATGAAACGCCTTGCAGCAGATCTCGCCAGTATGTTTGTTTAAGAATCATTATACCTATGGAATATCTTAAGGTGCGTGCTTAAGGTGTTGGGGCCTTTGAAGGCCTTTACGCACCAAGGACAAGGGGTACGTACGTCGGCCATGTACTCGGCTATTTCCCTGGTCAGCATATCGTAATCATTGCTTACGATGGTCAGGTAACCATTCTCTTCGAATCTTTCTAACATCACCTTTTGTTTGTCGGACAGGACTCCGTTGCCTTTAGGTGTTTTCAGTTCGATGCACAGCCCATTATATTTTTTATGACTGTTGAGAATCAACAGGTCGGGTTGCCCTGCCTGGTAGCCCTTCTGCCAGCATTTAATGCGCTTATTTGAGGTGTCTTGCAGTTCTCCTAAGCCAGGGACTATGATTGCATATGGGTAGAACCTGCGAACGTTGTATACGACCCGATTATGTAGGTCAGACTCGGTCTCTATTTTAAACTTCATCTTATTTGGGCTATTGAAGCGCTTCTCCAGCTCGTAGTTACCATTCTTTCTAAGCGCAGGTAGGACTTCCTCGAAGACCCAGCTACGCAGCTCCACTGCTTTAGGTAGCTTGGAGCTAAATATCAACTCATACAGCCCAGGTTCCGAAATGAACACGGATTGTGGGTGGATAGTAGAAGGGGAACGGTTTGGGACCCCTTGCATGTCAACCCATCTTTTCTGGTACTTTTCAGAGACATGATCCCTGATGGCCTTCTTGGTGTTCTCATAATCTAACGCCGCAGCCACCTCCTTTGCTTTGAAATACAATTGGTCGCCTTGCACTAGGCATTGCAGTTTAGTTTCGTTGTTTTCAAATACGCGAAGCATTATATATGTAAGGAATATTCTTTATCCTTGGCTCAAGGAACTCGAGTCTAGTAGGCAACGCTTTTTAGCTGATTCATTTCTACACTCAGTTGCGCGTCTGAGACTACGAAGATATATGCGTTGATCTTAGTAGTGTCGCTGGCGTCTTTGGTGCGCTTGATCTCCAACGTAATACCGTCCTGGGTATTTACCAGCCGCAATCCCTGTCCATGTAGGTCTTCGTCGTTCGTCGTGCGCATGTCGATCCACAGCGCATACTTATCCTTAAAGAATTCCTCGGGGCTAATTTGGTCGCCAAACTTACGTGCGACTTCCCGGTACATATCCGCGGGCTTTATCCCTTGTGAGTAAACCTTATTAGGCACTCCGTTAATGCTAACGCCTACGTTAGTGATGTTAGGATTAAAGAACGCCTCAGAGTCACGCACTCCTGCCGTGTATGTCTTTGCGAACAGCAACATTATCCCTGTAAGGCTGCGCCTGGGAAGGTTAATGCTTTGGTTGATGACCTCTTCGACGTTATTTGTAAAGCTGAACGTCTTGTACATCACGACGTGATCGTAAAGGAAAGCCTTCCCGGAGCTGTATTCCATACCGGCGCTACGTGCTAAGTCTTCGCTGTATACCGTTTCGTACTGCAGCTCTAAGTTAGTAACGGAGTATGGGTGGACGGCTGAGGAACTTACGTCCTTTCCCTGTAGGATGTTCGTAGTGTCTGCTAGGGTTACTTCGAACTGCAGCTCGCTTAGCTGCCTTGGGTAGTATGCACCGTGGTTCGTGATAACTTCGAAATCTAATGGAACTACATGCTTAGTACCATAAGCCGTCTTTATTTCGTCTTCTCCTGAGGCGCCAGAGGTTGCGCTTCTTACCTTGCGTATGGCATCACTGGCGATTCCCTGCTCTATCCTTTGCGCGCGGTCAAATGCAGTCAACCATAAGTCTTTGTACGTGGTATACAAATCATACCTGTTTAAGTCCAGCAAGGATTCCCCGGCGAACTTTACGCGTATTTTGGAAACAAGGTTTCTACCTGCATTATTGACGACGTAACGCACGTCCGCAGTGTTTGGTTGTATTGCTAGGTCAAACCTTAGCGCCAGGGTGCCAGGAACCAACACTAGGTTATCCGTTAGGCGGGGCACGCCTACGTACAGGGTTTCCCCTGGCTTAGCGCTGCTGGGGGTAAAGGTGACCCGGTGAAAGGTGCGTTCTGCTTTCAGTCCGCCAACCTGCTTAGGTAATATGTTGGGGTTTAACTTTGAGCTTATCATATATAATGGAAGTAGAAGGAACGGATTTTGACCCCACCACCGAAGAAGGCCAAGTCGATATTAACGACGAAGAATACGATACGTTAATCCCAAATGACAACGTGTCCCGCGAGTATATTTGGGATAGGCTTCGAAATAGGTTCGGAAGTAGGGCCCGCGAGGCCTGGCGTTCCTTAGAGGATAAGTGGCAATCAAGGAACCCAGGGAGATCTATTCCAGAATATTTAGAATTGCAAAACTTGGATTCCACGGACCTAAAAACTGAAATGCTAAGGGGGCTTTTAGACGACGTAAGGGAGAAATTTCCAAATGTGGACTTGACCCGCCTTAATTTCCAAACCGGAGATAAGGGGCAAATTCAAATCCAGTATAAAGGAAGGGATAAGTGGTATAATCTCTACCAAAGGAGAGACTCCGACAGGCTCACCAGTAATCTCCCAAAAGAAATCAAAGACGCATTAGGAAGACCTAATTTGGTGGAAAGACTAAGAGAAAACGATGAAAACACCAGCGAAGCCTTTGAAAAGTTCAAGACCCTAATGCAGCGGCAACAAAAAGGTCTTGAGGCGATAAGGGAAGTAGAAGAGCTAAAGCAAGCGATGGAGGAAAGGGAAGCAGATTACATGCGGCAAAACCGACTACTCCTTGATGCTCAAAAGAGAGAACTTGACGACAAGAATCAACGCATATTAGAACTTAGAGAACAAAGAGACATTTCTCTTCGCGAAAAAGACAGCGTCCAAAGGGCATTCAATCTCGCCCTGCAAGACCTGGATATAAGCAAGGAGGAAGCTAAGAACTTACGAACCACCATAGCTGGTTCTTTGGAGGAACGGCGGCAGTTGATTACCGAAATCAACACTAAAGAGGAGCAAATCCGGCAAAGAGATCAGGCCATCGAAGACCTGGAGGGGCAAATAGAGCGGCAGCAGGAAATAATTAATGACCAAACTCGTCCCGAAGAGGAAAGGGAGGCAGCACAAAGGGAATTAGAAGCCCTTCAGGAAAGAGTCGCGGAATTACAAGCGCAAAAGGACAACCTGGAAAGAGAATTGGGGCTTACCACCAAGGAAAAGGTAAAAAGAGCCCTTTTGAAGTATGGCATTCCGCTGGCATTTGCGGTCGCTATTTCAAGCGTAGTAGGAGTTATCCTATCCGCGCTTAAGGCTACAGGCGCGGGCGTAAAGAAATTAGGCAATGGACTAACGGACTTGGGAAAAAAGATGGCAGCCGGTCTTCCTGGGCTGCTGGGTTCAGTTGTTTCCTTGGCACTTAGGGCCGGCGGCGAACTGTTGAAGTTTGTAGGGAATAACATCTGGATATTAGTCGTAGCTATTGGGGTGGTCCTCCTGAAGAAGATGAAGGCTTGATCTTCTCATCGGACGGTGTCCTGCTTTGAGGATAATGAAAGACGGTATTAGCACCGCCCTGGTAATTTGGAACCAACGGCAACACACTCATGGTAGAAATGGGCTTATGACTCCAGGCTGCATTAGCGGGCCTGCGACCTATGCGATTTATCCCAAACTTGCCGTCATCAGAAGTGACTTGCAACTTAGCATATTTACAATTGGCTAGCATATGAAAAGTCACTGGCGTTAGGTCTTCAGTGGACCTAGTGTAGGGCTCCATCGAAAAATGGGTAACTTTCCTGGTGTTCGTTGAAGTTCGATAAGGAAGCAGGGGCTTATTATTCTCATCGATAAGCCTAAACCCCACATTCGCATGCGTATTTGCATTAATGCTAATAGTGCAAATGACCAATGCAGTGCCCCCAACTTCAACCCACAGTCCAACGTCATGCCAGGCGCCGTTGTCATATCCCTCTTCATCTAAGCGGTGGGTATAACGCGTTTCCCTCACGTATGGATTCATATATTACAGGGAACAAGTTCCCTTCTAGAGGCTCATTACCGTCAAAGTGCTGATGGTCATGTGGTTATAGACAGTATTCCTTTGATTTTCTATGCTATTTATGCAAACACTCCCGGTGTCATCTACTCTTATCTGCAGCTTTACCTTTCCGTGGCAATCAGCAACCATGTGGAAAGTCCAAACGGAAAGATTCTCGGCGCTATTCGTTGGCGGCTCTACTGAGAAATGCGTGGGCTCTCTGTTGTTCGTCTTCGCGCGCATGGGTTGCAATACTCCATTGTCGTCACAGAAACGAAATCCTACATTCGCACTGCTAACGGCCCCCAAAGAAATGCTGCATAATATCAATTTCTTTCCTGAGTAATTCAAATTCACGGACATGCCCGTGACATCAACCCAAGATGCCTGGGTGTATTTTTTCTCGCCTGTGTAAGTCGTATAAACACAATCTACTCCAGTTACGTAGGGGTTGTTCATCGCCATATATAATAGCTTAGACCAACGCTTGCAGCTGCTACGCCGGCCTTTAGTAAGTTATGGTCATATTCCTCGGGTATCGTAGGCAGGACCTTCTTTTGGGGCTTCTTCTTTGGTTCGGGTTTTTCTGCGTGTTCCTTTTTTGGCTTCTCCACGAAGTGAGGAATGTTCCTAAGAGTGTCAGAGTTCACGTCATTCGCCCCAAACTTCATATCCTTAGTAGCTCGCTGCAGTTTGTTGTTGTATCCTACTACAGAACCAGTATTTATAGATAAATTACTAGGCATTAACCAACAACCCGGGGCTACTGCATAGTCCAACCTCGCCTTAGAATTTTGTATGGCTAGTTGGTAACGCTGTACGCCCTTGCTAATGTCGCCCTCCAAGATCGAACTTTCAAATAGAATCAAAGCTTCGGCTCGCGTTTCTTCTGCGGCGCCCGTATTTCCGATTATGCTGGATCGGGTGTTTACCTGAGCTCCAAGGATGGAATACACGTAAGCTTCTATGCTGCGGTTTAAACGGGCAAGGCCGGCTTTGGTTAGTCCTTTACCTTCTGGGGGTATGAAATTAAGATATTGCTTCGTTTGCTCGTCGTTGGTAATTTTGATAATCAGTGGATTAGCCCCTGCATACTTACCACCCTCGTCTTTGAACAGAGGTCCGTCTCTGACTTCCTTAGTGGTCTTAGCGTTTGGTTCAAAGAAGGTGCTACTGTCGTGAGTTTCTTTGTGATACCCAGTGTTCCATCGTAGATTCAACGCATGAACTTCCTTATCACTTAGCTCGTGTCCACCAATCCCCCAATAAGCCCAAATATGTCCCAAACCATTGTTAGCACCGGTAGTGCATCTAAAATCCTTCCCTACAACACCGAACTCCTTACAAAGCCTGTTATAGGCTGGAACGTCGTATTTGTTATCTCTAGGATAAAACGCAGCATCTCCCGGCAATGCAGTAACGCCCATCTCATGTAGTATTCTCCTAACCGTGAAGTGAAAATGAAACATAAATATTGAATTCTTCATCAAGTTCGCACTCACACCACAGCCGCTAGTGGCACACCAAACCGCAAAGTTTAGTTGCTGCGGCCAATAACGCATGTTAGGACCACTTAACCATTCATGAGATTCCTTAGCGGTGGTATGAACAATGGGTACGTTTTTGAAGATATCTCGCACCTTTAACGGAAAGGAATGCTTGTTAGAGATCCGCATGTTCAGCGTTAGGTCCAAGCTTGGGTGTTTATCAAATGAAACTGCGGGTATCGGATAAGTACTGGTACCCAGCAATAATTCCTTTGACCAACCTTGCACGGGCTTATGTTCAACATATGTTGGCTTAGGCTTATGTTCAACATAACCAGAATTCTTCAGTTGATCGTCTATCTGATTAACCAGCGTAGGTTTCAAATCCTCATTACTGTACATTCTGGAGCCGTTATAGTAAATACCATCGGGCCTTCTTTCGAACTTACTAGCATCCGCGTGCGGAAACATCTTCCTGAAGGCCCTCCAATTCCAGTAATCCCTATTGTCGTGATGTGGCTGCTCCTGTATATCATTCCCAAAAGCGTCGTACATTAGTATATATAATGGATGTTATACCATCAGCGCCTCCACTCTATCCTGATTTACCTACAAAACCCAATGAATTGAATGCCGAGAACTTCCGCTTGAATAAGGCAAATCTAATCCTCGCTTACTTAGAGGGTCAAACGAAGCACTATGAGGAGGTCAGGAAAAAGTATGCTAGAGCCCGAAGCATATTACATAAAATCGCGATAACTTCCGGCTCCATGTCCGTGGCGTTAACAGGCTCTGGCGTTGCTACTTCGCTTACTGGACCGGGAATAATCGTTGGAGTTCCTTTGGCTAGCGTCGGCGCCGTCTGCGGTATTATTTCGGCTGTTACAACAGGCGTTATGAAACAGTTGTCAAGCAAAATATCCAAGCATGACACGACAATAGCTCTGTCAAGGGCTAAAGTAAATACGATCATTGACCTTGTCTCAAAGGCTTTGCGTGACAGAAAGATAGACAACGCAGAATTCTCGCTTATCTTAGCTGAAGAAGACAAATACGAGAAACTAAAGTCGGACATAAGGAATAAAAAAACCATCGTGAAAGATCTTTCCGAGGAATCTCGCAAAAAGATCTACCAAGAAGCGAAAGAAGAGCTTCAAAGAAAGCTTGCTCAGTAAACATCTGCTTTGAAAAGAGCGTGACAGGATTTCGTTTACATATCGAACGACAGTCTGGAAATTACGCGTAATCTTATGGCATAAGATTTATACCATAATACACGGCATGACCTTATTTAGTAAATTATTACGCGTAATATAAATTATTTAGCGAATTATTACGCGTAATATAAATTATTTGCATGACCTTATTTGGCGAATTATTACGCGTAATTTCTCATCTTATGCCATAAGATTCACTATCTTCTTGGAATCCATCCTAAGAGGGGGTGGTTGGGGTCGATTTCGTGAAATATTTCGTAGATTACGTCAGGGTAATAAGGAATATCCTTATCCAGCCGACAAAACATCCACTCGGCTTTTGTCATATCAGAAACCTCAGGAATAGAGTTACCGGTAATTTCAGACAAAAGATAGGGAATAGCTTTGTAATATTTCCCTAGCTTTAATTTTTTCAGCGTTTTCCGTAGGCTTTGTGGCGTTGGCTCTTCTAAGTGGTTTATAATTCTTTCCATTACTTCGTCGTCTAAATATACCGGCCGTTGACCTTGAATGTGACTCATCCAGTCTCTGAAGTATTTTATTCTTTTGTATGGCGTCTTCTTACGACCTCCGTTGGAATAATATTGTTCCCTGGTAGCACAAGGCACGGCATTACGAATATTTTTACCGCACTCGTAACACTGTGCTGACGTGTCGTCTTCTATTTGCATTTTCTTACCACAACAAATATACTTATTTGGTTTAGTAGGTACAAACTTGGGTTTCAAGCACTTTACACAGAAATCATAAACAAACTCTTTACATTCTTCGCACTCCATATATAGACTAACATATTTGCGCTGTTGCCCCCAACCACACTTGGAGTGGGGATTGTCCGTAGGTGGATTTTTGACACGGGTCTTGCCCGTGTTGAGATTGCGCTGGAACCCCCATTCCCTATACTACTAGTGCTACCTATGAAGATTGATGTCATGCTTGCTGGCTAGCATTTCAACGACTGTTAATTAAAGAACTGATGAATAAGAAAACAATACCTTGAGGGAGATTTTAGATTGAATTAAAGATTTTAGATAATTAGGATTAAAATATTTAATAAAGTCTAAAGATCTCCCTCAAGATATTGTTTTTTATTGCAGTTCTTTGATTGACATTCATTGAAATGCTTGCCAGCAATGAGACATCATACTTTGCAGGTCACACTTCAGCAATAATAATAGTAATGTTGGCATCATGAAAAAGTGAGTCCAGTGATACTATTAAAGTTTCCTTTCTTTCATTCTTCATCAAGTAGGTTGAATTTTTTAGACAATAGTCCCCTTCACAGTTCCCTGCGCCATCTTGAAATGTAGCCATGCCTTTGCATTGAAACAAGACGAACGGTGAGCTTGCAATGATAGAGACATGGGAATAATTATCCAAGGTGTTAAAAAAGGTCTCTGTCATTGCAAGCTCACCGTTCATCTCGCTTCGATGCAAAAGCATGGCTACCTTTCAAGATGGGGCAGGGAACTTTGAAAGGGACTATTGCGACTTTTTAGTTCTCCAACTGGAAGCTTCAACTTCACTTTATTTTACACAATATGGTGTTAGAAAATTAAAAGATGTATGTGATACAAGGCAACTTGAAAAGCTCTTGCAAAAAAAAAACCAAATCATTGTACATACGGTGCATTGCAGTTTACTACCTTATTACATGAAATTTTCGCGACACGTTTATTTCATGATTTTACGGTGTGCGTTTTTCGTGACACTTAAATTTCGCAATTTTGGGAAATTTTTGTATTTTGAATCACTTTAATTTCCCGTTTTTAAGTAAGGCACTATTTCATTTAGCTTATCCTTGAATCAAATAGAACGACTTCATCTACAATATCGTCAAAACTAAAAAAAGATGCAGCGGCAGGTCTATATGACAACATTAACAACAAAGAAGTTCTCACAATGTCCACAAGTAATTCACGCTTGTACATGAATTATTGAGTCACTGATTGACCACGATATCCAAGTTACTACACCCTTGATTCCCGCTTTCTCCGATCCTTTCAAGACATGAACACAGAAAGCAGTAGTGATAAGTAGGACCGAGACATTGCCCCAGAATAGTTAGAAATATGATTTTGCAAACGTTTCAGTGGTAATAAATGTATTCTTTCTTGATTATTGACATATTGTGAGGCACTTAATTTTCGCGTCATGTTATGTTTGCAACACCTAGTTTTCACGTCGCTTTAATTTCGCGATATTTTTTTAATTTGCGAAATTAAGGTGTCGCGAAAATTCAAAGTAATAAGGTAGCATTATTCTTTAAGATAACAAAACTGCATGCTACAAAGATTGAATTAGTAGCATTCACGCTGATGTCGCATATTGTTTATTATAAGGCACAAAATAGGAGCCCTGGATGATATCTATAGGTCCCTTAGACTAAACATGTAGATGATTGTAAAACATAGATATTTTGCTGACAGCTCATAAATGGCATTATATATCAAGATGTAAAGCTTTTATTCCATTCCTTTGCAGGTACTTCAGATTGTAGCTAATTTTAGGCATGGACACACTGGTCAACTTTCATTCATTATGGTTTTTCTTCTTTTCATTGGAGCCATTGCTCGTATCTTTACCACTGTGCAAGAGACAGGTGATACAATCATGCTTGCTACATACTCCATGACTACTATTCTTAATGGTATTATGCTGGCTCAGGTCTTGTTCTACTGGAATGTTAAGGTCAACGTGGACCACACTAAAAAGTCTAATTGATAACTAACTTGAAAGTTACTTTATCATATTATATTGTTATTACTGGAATTGAAAGTGGTTTTGAGGGTTTTAATTTATACATAATCAGACAATAAAGGTTTTCAAATAGGCTTACATTCATTTGTTGTTACAGCTTTAATCTTAAACAATCATGTATTTTACAGAAATAACTTTTTTTCAAACCATTGTTACTAATAGTATTGATATAAAAATGTAATGTATGTCATCGAATGTCACTTTAATAATTATATTTTTTATCAACATGTATGTGTCTCTCTGAGTAACAATAATTAACATTAATTAGATTAGTTTCCAGTTTTCAACTGTTTATGTGTAGCATGAAGAGCATTATGTAGCTTAGGATAGCTAGCAAAATCTGGCAAAATCGGATAGCAATTAGTGAGCCTCACCCAACTTCTGTTTGTAACAGTGATATGTTAGCATAATGTACATGACATACATCATCTGCTTCTTATAGATCAGCCAACCACTACTGAGGAGATAAGCTATTGTTTACATACGCTGGCGATAACAGGCAACTAATTTCTTAATTTTCTAAGTTTAACTTTGCTTAAATATTTTATTTATTTAACCACATTAAATCAATAGCAGTGATTTCAAGATGGTTGGCTTACACCTACATTTTTATGTAAGAAACCAGATATTTTTGTCTTTTGACATTACATTTTCTTTTTTGTTTGAGTTTTCTTGGGGTGTACTTCATGACCCTAACCATTACTAAAAAATGTATTCTGTACAAATAAAAAAAGAAGTATTATGTGTCCTAGAATTAGAAAACAAGAAAAAAAAAAGGAAATGTTTTTAAAATTTAAATTGATAAGCATTGCAGAGTACAATATTGGTAGATTTTGGGTTTGGAAGTTCCTCAATCCTCTCTTAATTAGTTCTAAATTTCTTGAAATATTTGCAGATGCAATATTTTATGAATGATTTTGCAAGAGAGAAAAAACACAAAACAACTTTACTAGGTAAAGTAGTATCAACAAGCAATGAATATTTTCCCTTAGTTAAGCATTTTTCTTGCTAATGTTTCAAATGCTAAGGAGTACTGATTATGTCAATATGGTTTAATAAAAACTACCAGTAGTGCCTTGTTCCCTGTAACGGTATCATTCATCCCTGGTTTTTAATATATAATATAATGTTAATTTCATTTGTTATATCTTTAATAATAAACAATATGAGGGTCAACTATTTTTTTCCACCCCGGTATGCTAAGAAATGGTGTGTTCTGATTGGCTGCTGGAGAATGCTGTATTTTCTTTTTTTATTTGGCCAATAGACCATAAAAGTGCGATAGTAAAAAGAGGGAGAATAAGCTATTTACAGTACTAAGGTCACTGGATAGGGAAAAATAGACTTTCGCAAAGTCCGCCGCCCGCTTTGTTTTTGTTTTTTTTACTGGGCGCACGACGGACTTTTCGACCTTGCTTCCCGCCAAATTTACCGACCCAAAAATCAGTCGGTAAATTATAGCCAATCACAATGCTCGAAATCCAAGCTGTCAATCACAATGTAAGATTAGTAAGATTATCTCTATGATTCCCATCGGCATCTGTCAACATGTACACAACATGTACACAACATCTGTCTGACAACATGAGATCAATATCTGAGGCCATATCATACGGTAAAAATAAATTAGGATACGAAACTAAAAGAGAATACCAGAAACAAAGTATAGAAGCGTATCTTTCAGGCAGAGAAGTTTTTATATCTGCACCAACAGGAGCGGGAAAAAGCCTGACATTTGAGATCGCTCCATTCGCCTTAGATTTTATGAGGTTCAGTGAGAAAAACTTCATCGAGACTGTTGTTGTTGTTGTTGCCCCTTTGGTCTCTTTAATGAAAGACCAAGTAACGTCTTTAAAATCGAAGAGGATCTCTGCTTCCTATATTGGAGACGTCGACGACTAAACAATTTCCGTCTATAGCCATTGTTCGGAACTTGACTGGCGCAAAGAAAGCATATTTTTTGTTTGGACGCAGGAGATATCGCTATTCTTTCAACAGTTTTAGTTGGATTTATAGCATCAACCATTATTATTGATAAACCATGTTTTGCTGCTCCGGATATAACATGAAGAAACAAATAAATGAAAACCACAATTCTTTAGCTCCGCCCCCGAAAGCCGACACTCCCGTATCAAATTCGGAAATGGCGGGAAACGCAATTGAATATCCTGCAAGTTCGATAAGTCGACCTCTCGCGACTTCGTCGCTCGCTCGCTTCGCTCGAATTAAAAAAACGCCGAGAAAACAAGAGAGGTCGACTTGGGGCAAGTCTAAGGGAAAAACTGTGTTCATAGCCTTGAAACTGGACCTCCGTCTAACACCCCAGGTCCATATATTCAAGACCTTGTGCACTGTTATTCCCAATCTGGATCTCCTGGCTGGTAAACAACTTATATTCAATAATTTGCATTATTATATTTTTGTGACATTTATTTTTTGAATATCCAGATAGTGACTTTCATCCAAAACTTAGCAGCCGTAAAAAATAAGTAACACTTTTATGGGCACTTCCTCACACATTGTCATCCTTCTCACTTTATTTACTGGACCTAGGACATTCTTCAAACAAATCGTATCAAATTCTATACAATCACCCTTGGGGCCAAAAGATATTGTGTAATTTGAAAAGTGGAAAAATTCCATAGTTCTTTCCAGTGGCTGAAATTTCGATCTTCTTTTGCTTTGTTTGTTTGGAATGGCTTACTAAAAGGTTACAGAGTCCTGAGACACTTGGTAGTCTTCTGAAAGATCAAATCAACTTAGGCCAGATTTGGCATTTCTCCAGGTATAACCTGCCAGGCACTTTTAAAACTTGTTATTTGTTTGTCTAGGTACAACCTAAATCTCCTACATTTTCATTTCACTTCCTTTATAAGAAGTCATTGCTTGAGTCACATATTATTTTTATAAAATGCATCGTTCAATTAAAAGCGACGAAAGTTCCTTTCAGCTGACTTTTTTTTCTTCCAGTTTTCAAGATTTAGAACAGACCACGGAAGTGGTTAAGAGAACAATAGAATCTGAGCCCGCTCACTGGCGCGAATATGTCAGCGGTTTTTTGAAGTAAAAAGAAAACAAAAAGACCATACTTGGAAAGAAGTCGGTGGCTCGCAGCTGCGTTTAGACTTTACACGGTATTTCATCCCTAAAAAATACAATTTTATTGCCGTTTTAGACATAAGAACGCCAGAGAATATTCTATAACTGTACTTTCACCATCTGGTAGGTTCTTCGTCAGTGAAATGTGTACTGAGAGACGGTCAAAGTGAGAGCCAAAGCAAACTCTCTTATCTCTTATTCAACTAGTGTCTTTCAGACTTTTTGATCTTATTTAGAAAATTAACTTTGCTTCATCACAGTTCGCAGTATCGATCGTTCGTACGAGTCGTTTTCTAGAAGGTTTAAAGCTTTAAGCAAGGATATCGATCGTAAGACTGTCATGACAACTGAGTTGAAAACTTCGCTACCAAAAGAGGAAGACGAAGCTGGAAGACGGGTCGATTTACACACTTCTTCAGGAGCAACTATATGTCTCAGTTTTCCTGAAAACGAAGCGCCATTGCCGCAGGTTATTAAACTTGTAGATCCAGATACTGGCCAGTCAATGATATTTCAAAGTAAAGACGATGTTTATGATGAAGTTAGCGAGGAATTGGATAAAATATTGAGTAAACTCGATCAACATTGCGTTCATTCCAATTGCCAAAGTGAAGCTAATGGAACTGACCTACAGAGAAACAATGCAGCCGATGAACGATTCGAAAAGCAACGAGAAAAACTTCAAAAAAAGCTGAGAGAACGCAAAGGAAGCACTAACAAAGAAGAGGAAAAATGCAGTGGTCACTGTAATCAATTGATCGAAATCCCAGTCCAAGGACTGAGTCAACTACGAGATAAGCAAAATGATGAGGAAAATACAGGAATTGAAGATGGAAGTTTATCAATCGAAGAGGGTAAGAAAGCTCCGTTAAAAAATTTAATTTCAAATTTGTCTTCACTTATTCTTCGTAGACTATTCTTTGAACATCGTATGTAGGATGTTTTAAAAACCGGAAATCGAGAATCAAAGAATATTTGGGATAACGTCGTCGTTTAGAGCGCCCCATACATTATTCAATTCAACAGTAAGCTTATGTATGTAAGTAAATACATCGTACGTTTTTATTACAATAAATGTACATTTAATGATGCATCAGCTCATTTATCCCATTTTCATTAGGCTTAATGTAAAGATTATTCTTTTTCTGTTTTCCGTTTTTTTTCCTGGTATATAGCCATATGTCGTGCAATTTTTTTTCTTTTGATTTTGTAGTACTTATTTGGTTCAGAACATGATTTTCACCATAATTTGTCCTTTGCCTTATTATATAATTTGGAATTGCCTTCAAGTGTACTAGTAATTAATCCCAGCCCTACGGATTGATAATCAACATTAATCAATTGATTAATATGGGAAATCAATGGAAAAATGTGGGGGTATCGATTATCATTGATTTTTATCGATTTTCCTTAATGTCCAACACAAAGATGTGGAGGCTGTATGATTCAATTGCACATTATGTCATTGCGGCCATGTTGGTGCCATTTAACAAAAGATTTCTCATTAGCATCCATTGTTAATGAAACCACAATGGCTGCCATGTCTTTGTCTTTTGAATCTCTTGGGAATGCTTACGACCCATCAACACAAAGATGTGGAGGCTGTATTACTCTATTGCACATTGTGTCATTGCGGCCATGTTGGTGTCATTTAACAAAAGATTTCTCATTAGCATCCATTGTTAATGGCACCACGATGGCTGCCATGTCTTTGTCTTTTGAATCTCTTGGGAATGCTTACAACCCATCAATTTCTGGTATCCCAGGGTATAAGTACTCATGTTGAACTATAATCCGACTAATCCAGGACTAATTCCCAGACTAATGCTGAAAATATATATGTTGTTGATAAATGTGTTACTGGGAATATGTATTTGCTGGAAACATATTGCTTTATTCCATAGATGTGGGGGAAATGAATGGATTTCATTTTTTTCTATTTCCTAACCCCTGATCTATGGTATTGTATTTTACTCTACTCTACTCTTTTCTATTCTATTCAATTATCAATTCCATTTTATCCCATTCCATTATATTCAATTCCTCTTCCATTTTCTATTGTACTCTTTTTTATTTTATTCTATTCTGTTCATCTTCTATTTTGCTTGTTAATATTCTCTTCTGAGCTATTCTTTTCTATTCCATTTTATCCCATTCCATTCTATTCTATCTTCTGTGTTGTGTATACTATTTTATTCTATTCTACTTTTCAGAAAAGTTGAAAGAAGTTGGGTTGAAGATTTGTAGAGCGCCCGAGGTAAATGTTGACAAAAGAGCCTTACTAAGATAATTTGAAAAAAAATTCACTTTTTTTTCTTAAGTTGACAAAACAAGTGTTTGGCACTAAATGCTAACTATATTTTATAATTCATCTTAAAAAATAATATTCTGAGGATAGTACCCTGCATGGGACTTATAGTCAGATTTGTACTTCCCTCATTGGGTTATTCGTTTATCTGTAATTTACTTTTTTCCCTATGTTCTATATGTATGTATTGTGTGTGTGTCAAAATATGGCAAGGATCAATAGTTTCTTATGTCCTTGCAAGGTTGATGTTATTGACAGTACAAGTATTAGAATTTCATGGTCAGATCAAGCAAGTAACAATAGCCATTTATTGGAATGCAAATTTGAACTTGAAATGGCTACAAAGAATGCCAGCTTCAGTAATATCTACAGGTACGTCAGAGTGTATGTTATGTTGCTAGTATATTGATTTACACCTATTGTCAATAATGTAAAAGCTAGAATTTCGTATAAGGTCTAGAAGTGTTTTCTGTATTATTGTAAAAACCTTATTTCAATGTCTAATAACTATTGTCTTTGTAATTTAGTGGAATGAATACTGAACACAAGGAAAAGCATCTTAAACCAGGAATAACTTATAGATTCAGGTATATATATATAGAATGTTTGAGAAGAAAATGTGCTTCCTTGCTGTGTGCAGTTCATATAGGGATTGGCAGAATCATATTCCGTAGTGCAGTGCATTTCTCAATTACTTCTCAAGTATTCTGTTAATCCCCAAATACTTCCTAACTGCACACAGCAAAGTGCGTTTTTATTTCTTTCATAAAATACAAACTACAGAAGCTATTATTTTAGACAGAAAGTGTGTGCATGTCACTGGTGTGGGCTTTGATAAAGCTCAATCTCCCTGCCAATCAGAAAATGAGATTCAAAGTGCCAAAATTCGTAATCTATGTGGATGCAGGGTAGACCAGGTTGCCTGGTTGTTGGAATGGTTTACTATTATTTGTGTCTAGAATCTAAAGGAGAAATGGAAATAAGTTGCAAAAGTTTGAATGACAGTCAAAATCAAAGTCATCAAATAACTCAATCTGGAACTCCAATTCCAATAGTCTAGTCTGGATTTTGGTATACGTAATTAGGTTCTCGTGACAAAGCTTTATAAACATTCAGAAAAAAAAGTATTTTATGACCGGTTTACCACAGGTAACCTGTTAATAATAGTAATAAAGGTACATACCTTGAATGTCCAACTATAAGACAATGTAACGGTTTCACACAAACTATATATAACTTACCCCTACTCCTTCATGGTTTTCTTTTTGTTAAAAAATTCTTTAAAAATCCAAGCCAGCTGTTGAATTAATTTATGTTTGTTATGTGAAGGTTATGTGCCATCAAGGATAAAGTCAAAGGAGATTATTCTCCTGAAGCTGTTGCCCAGACCCCTAGTGCAGCACCAGCAATTCCTTCTGCTCCTCACTTGATCAATAAGACAAAGACAAGCTTCCATCTCAAATGGAACGTAAGCATTATAATTATAATATTAATGTAATTGTGGTTTTTGCCAGTAACTCAAAGTTTGTGTTCTTGCTTGGGTTACGCTTCACAAATTTGCAACGTCCCTTGTGATTGGTTATGTTTAGGGACGGGGTTGGGGAAAGGTCATTGTTTTCTATTGTTCTACACATGTGTGCCGAGTCCAATAGGATCACATCTTGCAAATTCATGAAGGACCGCCCTATTGCTTTACCAATTGACTCCTAGCCAAAGTTTTATACAAATAAAGGATGATGTTCAACAGTGGATTATATTAAAAGCCAAGGTCTGAACTCTACTGTGTAAGGGTTATTTTCAAGTCCAAATAAAAATTTGAAGAAAAAAACGATCAAGAGTGAATTTTGGATTTTGAAAATGATGTCAAATGTAGGATTTATTTTCCCCGAAAATGTTTTAGGGATTTTTTTTGTTAGAATCTCTAACTTGCTCAATACTACATCTGTAGATTCGAAATCCTTTACAGATTAAAGATTTAGTATAGAGAATATTGAGCTTAAATTTTTCAAATTATGTGCGTTTTCTATGGGTTGTTTCAGGCATCATAAGAATCAAGCGTATTGATAATTTAATTCTATAATTTATGTTATAAAAATTAAACTTGTTTATGTATTTTGAAATTTTTCTTATAAGTCCCGTACTATAGAGCAGGTGCATGTTACGTCATTGCCCGCCATAACAAGGCATTGCTTATTTATTTATTTTCTTGTTAGATCAACCAAGATTGTGGCTGTTTCATTGTTATTCATATCTCCAAGGATTTAATTGAGTCACATGGTTGCACACACTCTATTGTTTTAGGAGTATTAGGATATTATTTTGCCATTTATTTATCCAAGTCTGGAGTGATGTGTGTTAATGAACTTAGAAACTGTACTAGTGAGCATCTAGATCATAACGATAATATTATTACTATTATTGATTAAGGCACCAAATGACCATGGATCACCCATCAAGACATTTAAGCTACAGTGGGACAAGGGGGAAGGCACAGGGAAGTACTATGAAGCCTACAGTGGTAACCAAAAACAGTTTAAACTGTCTCACAAGCTTCTACCAGGAACTAAATGTTTGTTTAGGGTGCAAGCTATGAATGATATAGGTGCAAGGTAAGAAGGTGGTAACAAAAGTTTCACAAAGCTGGGGGATTACATAGCAATAAGTTCTGAAACTTGTCTAGCAACACCATTGCTCACAAATTTCAGCTAAAAGTTTTGACATATAACGATCGATATCAACCATTAAATGTGAGATAAATGTTATCGTATTTGATTGTAGTGAATTCAGCAAAGACTTGATTACATTCACAAGTGCTGGTGTTCCAGATGGTCCAAAAGCTCCTCATCTTGAGAGGGCAGGACATAATTACTTGGTTTTATCATGGAATAAACCAGAAAGTAATGGAGGTGAGTATCAATCAAACCTGTAACCTAACTCAAGGAGTTCAGTTAATTACTTTTTTTTCAAAAAGTCGCTCTACAAAGAGTGACTACAAAGCTACAAAGATTCTTTGTTCATTTACAGCTGAAGTAACTGAGTATTTATTAGAAATGGAAGACAAAAACACGGTGAGTTTCTTGTAGTGTTGTTAATGGTTAAACACATAGTATAAGTCACTTTGGTGTGACTGAAAGAAGCAGCACGATGTAGTGAATGATTATGTGATCAGATGAGCAATAACCTTGTGCAGTATGGTTGCTTCAAACAATAAATGTTTCTGAACAGTCCATAGTGTCATGTCATAGACATAGATGACTTACCTAGGATGAGATCAGATAAACTTGATGCTAAGTGTATCTGAGCTGGCTTACATCAAGAGCTAGGTCAATACTGAAGAAAAAGTTTGGAACTGTCTGCAGTTTTGGACTTATTATATATATATTACTTTGTTTTACATTTTTACCCTCGCTGACCAATATGAATAACGTCTAAATTTCAGTAAAGTTCCAAACTTTTTACTCTGTGCTTAAGGACATTTACAGACAATTAGAATGTAATGTTTTGTTCTTTTTATTTTGTTGTATTGTTATTCTAGGCATATGGATTTATGGTAGCATACAGAGGAATTGAACAGCGTAATAAAATCGAAAAACTGAAAAGGAATACTTCATACAAATTTAGGGTGAGTACATTAGACTAGAAACTGGCTCACTGTCAGTAGTACATTCTCTGAATATACACACTGTTTTAAGTAGTTTTAGTATATGCTGTTTTCTGTACAATTTAGTTCTACCATTATAATTTTGTTGCTGTTGCTGTTGTTGTTGTTGTTATTATTATTATTATTATCGTTATTGATAATTTGTATCCTATTTCTTTTAAGATCTGATTCTTTATCTGGGGTGGTATCATAGGTGTTATTGGTAATCATGTACTTCATGACCAGCCAACACATGTCGGTTGACTATTGCCCACTGTTGGTTGACAGTCACCCAACTGTTGACCAACACTTAACCGTCAATTCACCAACATTTCACTTCGATCGTTTTGCCTAAGTGTCGTTTTGCCTGTAAAGGTATCTTATCAAATACGTTGTGATAAATATTCAACTGACTATTGGCCAAAAATTTGACTGTTTATTAACACTTCACCACTTGTGTTTTGCCAACCTGCCCTGCACAGAGCCATTTCGCAGACTATCGTTTTGCTTATGCATATAGTTTTGCCCACAGAGGTCCTAGCCTATCTACTAATCAAATATGTTGTGATAAATATGAAAATTAATGTTCTTATTCTTTGAAACAAAGACATATGTTATTGGTTACTTGAAAAAAAATAAAACATTTTTTTGACAGTGAGTCAGTTATGTAAAACCAAAAACCTCTGTAAATTTCAAGGATTCTTTATATTCTACATATTAATGGCAGATAGCCACGCAACGCTCACTCAACACATGGCCGATAGTAAGCCAACACTCGCTCAACACATGGCCGATAGTCAGTCAATGCTCGCTCAACACATGGCTGATAGTCGGCCAACGCTCGCTCAACACATGGCCGATAGTCGGCCAACGCTCGCTCAACACATGGCCGATAGTCGGCCAACGCTCGCTCAACACATGGCCGATAGTCAGCCAACGCTTACTCAACACATGGCCGATAGTCAGCTAACGCTTGCTCAACACATGGCCGATAGTCAGCCAACGCTCGCTCAACACATGGCCGATAGTCGGCTAACGCTCGCTCAACACATGGCCGATAGTCGCCAACACTTACTCAACACATGGCTGATACTTAACCAACGCTCGCTCAACACATGGCCGATAGTCAGCCAGCGCTCGCTCAACACATGGCCGATAGTCGGCCAACGCTCAGTCAACTCGGGCGACTGTCGACCAACATTGTGTCGGCTGGTCATGAAGTACGCAATTACCTCTGTTATTATATGCAATTAAATGTTAGTTATCTTGGGTACATTCTTTTTTATTATTGTTTCAGGTTGCTGCAATTAATAACCAGGGTAGTAGCAAATGGAGTGAAGTAGCTATGTTCACTACAACACCAGAGCGGCCTGGTAACAAATAATCAATACTGACACACTCTTAATTATACCAGGCTAATAAAAATGTATGCTCCTCACTTTGTTGTAGGTCGTCCGTCACCTCCATTGCTATCTGGTAAGCCCAAGGTCTCTTCATTTATAGTAGCCTGGGGTAAGTATAAAACTTTACTCAGCATACAATTAATCATCAGTAAATAAAATATAATAATATAAATGCAATGGGGACAAAAATATTTTATTCTTTTCATGTCCAATCTAAACTACATGTAAATAATTATTATAAGTTACCATGTAACATCACATGTATTTTGGTATTACTTTAGATCCACCTGAAGACACCGGTGGAACAGTAATATCAAGATTTATTCTAGAGATGGATGATGGCAAAGGTAATAGCTGGTTTTTATCATGAGAAATTTGTTTTTTTAAAACACTGTGTTTTCAATTTGTCAACTCCATCACAACCTTGAAGAATTTATTGAAATCCAATTTGCAGAGTGTAGTGATGGTTGTAATAAAGAAACAAAAATCGTGTGTGCGTGATGTGTGCAGTTATAAAACAGTTTTACAGGGGATAGGTAGAACACGAGAGAAGTGTTAGGAGAAGCATGATGCATAGCAGAGTGCTTCTTGACACTTCTCGACACTTCTCGAGTGTTTTGCCAATCCCCAAGTGCTTCATAACTCCACACAGCACAGCAAGCAAGTTTTTTATTTCTTTTATAAAATACAAAGGGTGTGTGGTTGCTGTGAGCTCTTATAAAGCACTCACTCCCAACCAATCAGAATGCGACATTTATAACAGTTATTTCATAATGAGCTGTGATGAATGGGTCCCTTTGCAGGGTGTAGTAGTGATTGTAATTGTGATGAATGGGTCCCTTTGCAGGGTGTAGTAGTGATTGTAATTGTGATGAAAGGGTCCCTTTGCAGGGTGTAGTAGTGATTGTAATTGTGATGAATGGGTCCCTTTGCAGGGTGCAGTAGTGATTGTAATTGTGATGAATGGGTCCCTTTGCAGGGTGTAGTAGTGATTATAATTGTGATGAGTGGGTCCCTTTGCAGGGTGTAGTAGTGATTGTAATTGTGATGAATGGGTCCCTTTGCAGGGTGTAGTAGTGATTGTAATTGTGATGAATGGGTCCCTTTGTGGGGTGTAGTGGTCATGGGCATGATAATTGCACATTCCTTTGATCATGCTAGTTACAGAGTAATATAATACTAAATGCCTTCTTTAAGGTAGTTGGACTGGCTTAAGTTAGTGGGTGTCAGTTGGACAACATTTGTTCAAATTGTATTCAGTATATTCTAGAAGTGACTTGATAATAAAGATATTTATAAAATTTTCTTTCCAAATTGCATGTTAAAAGTGTCAAATTTCACATCTAATGTGTCAAAAAAACGCAAGCAACCCAAGGCTCTTTTTCGATAGTTTATTAATATTTCGCTTGAGAAAATGTTTAAGAAATATAAAACTTCAGCTATGAAAATAAATTGTATACAGAAAAAAACCAAGGCAGCCCGGAGCAAAATATGTTTTTGGCGAGCTATAACTATCATGACAAGGTTTTCAGTCGTAAAATTTTATCAAAATAGGTCTTTGCTCTGGGCTTCCTAGTATTTAATCTTTAAGGTCTATTTAAGCTTGGTTCCAAATTTAAGGACAGTATGATAAATACAAAAGAGTTTACCGAAGAAAGTATGTGGAGAGTGGTGCTTTAATGTGCTAAAGTCGCTATACTTCTTCAATTTTGGATTCAAATGTAAGAATTCTCCGCCATGTTGTTTCTGACATTGAACTACATCATGACTCACAATATCAAGTCGATTGAACCACAAAAACTATCGGTTTTGCATTGTAAATTGTTGTAAACATGTGCTTACATCCAAGGTCAGTATGGCGTCCCTAAACAAATGATGTCATCCATAGCAACAGCTGGACGCGTGCGCTGTACCAAGAGTGAAACATGAGGCATTTGAATGTTGACTTGTCATGGCGACTAAACTGGGGCCTAAACTACTATTTCGAGTCTTATGTAATTGCTGTTTGGTATATATTACTATTGATATATTATTATTTAGTTAAAAGGGTGCATTTAAAGGAAGAAATTTCACAAAAAACGCATGTAATTCATGTCTCGTGATCTCCGAAATGCTAGTCATGTTTGTCAACACTCTGTACCCAGAAAGGTCAAGTCATATTAATTTCTCTCATATTTCAATCAAAATGGCTGCCATTATATAGATAGATACCAAGTTTTTGGCTTTTTTATTTTGCATTGCGCTGTAGTATGGACTTAAATCCATGAAAAACATATTTAACTATTACAGTAGCAGTTAGGGATTGACCAAAAATTGAATATTTTTTCCCACCCTTAAACAGTCCAAGTACCTTATGGTTAGGGTTACTGAATATCTTACTCTTCATCGACAGCTGCATTTTTTGATTGACTTCTGTATCTGGTTTTAGGTGGTCCTTTCAAAGAGGTATACAGTGGTCCAGACTGCGAGCAAAGTTTGAATGGTCTGTCACCAGGGATTTCATACAAACTTCGAGTAGCTTGTTTGAGCGATGGAGGATCAAGTGAGGTAAACATTGGCCCAATTTTTGATTAGATGTCAAAATAACACAGTCATATAGCTTTAGAGAGAATAACCAAAGCTTTTGCAATTGACATATAATTTAATTATGTTTAATATATACTTTATTTATACATTATTTTTAATACATTTCAGTGGTCACGGATATCTAAGATACGTACTACACCTGTGTGTCCAGGACAAGCTAACCCGCCAATCTTATCAAAAATCCACAAACCACAACCCAATGCACTTCATCTATACTGGGGTAAATAGGATTATCTTCAACTGATACAGTATTAGTCTAATGCAAGTCTAATTTATCAGTCTATTAAGTGATCTGCCAATGCATATTAAAGTCAGCTTGAATTTATTTTCGCATTGATTGATTTGTTTATTCAGATCCCCCAGATTATAATGGCGGAGCTTCAATAACTGCTTACCTATTGTCCATGGAAGTAGAAAAGATGAATTCTAAAGGTATGTCCATTCACATGCCCTGGGTATTTGTTACTCCATTATATTAGCTATTTAAGGAATTATATAAAACAGGTGTGCATATCTCTGTACTGTGATATGAACATGCTGGGAGCTGTAGAGCACAAGAAAATTTTGCACAAGCATGTCTCTGTCTTAATATAATCATGATAGCCAGTCAAATTAGCGAGTGCATTATATCAGTATTTTGATATTATGTTTAATATAAAAGGGATAGTGTATTATTGTCATGATATTGCTTTTGATAAAATATATATTTACATTTCTATCCTTGTAAATATATATTAAAGGGATAGTTAATCTAGTTATTCTATTTTTGTATAGAATTCCGTGAGATATACCATGGGGTGGATAACTTGTGTACAATCAGTGGTTTACAGCCTGGCAGAGCATATTCCTTTTGTCTTCGAGCAGCAAATGAGGCTGGGGTAGGTATTCCTTTTTGTAGTAATCAAATGAACATGCATTTGTATTTAACATTTTATAATTGATTAGGTTGGAAAAGCATCAATCATTTCTGAATTAAGTACAGCTCCTGGGTCTCCAGACCCTCCTAAAGCACCAGAAACAGTATGTAGGTCAGCAGCTGCTATACAGATTACTTGGGAGGTTAGTAATGTAATGCAGGTTAAAGGACGCAGTCCTAAAAGCTTATCTTGATATAGTTTATGTAAAATTACTTGAGAATAACCTATGAGATGAACTGATTGATAACATTCATTCATGTAATGTGCCTTTCTCTACATGCATGTATGGTCAGATTATTGGTTAAAACCCTGCAGACATGATGCCGTGATGAATAACTGATTTTAAATCTTAAGTACTGTGCATGAACTTGTCATGCTCGGAAAATTTGTAAACACTCGGGAAACACAGGTATTATGCTTTGCTAATACTCCAACTCTTACCAATGCAACCTGGTTTTTTTTTTCAGTTTTCCTCCCTCCTCAGAAATCAAATTCTAATTTGATCTAGTTGCTACCTTATCAAGTGGGCTGAAAAACTTTTAAGACTTTTCACCGTCCACCCTGGAGTGGTCAATCATATAAGATGAAACATGAAACAAATCCATTAATCAGGAATCAATTTACTTTTTTCTTCACAATGACAAAGATGTTGTTTGGTTGCAGGCACCTGCTGAAAATGGTGCTCCAGTTACAGGATATACCCTGGAGATGATGGAGGAAGGAACATTTGTTGAGGTGAGATAATAAATACTTTCCTTACCAAGTATTACTTATTGTTTCAGTTAACAGAGTAAACTGTTTGTAAGCAAAAGAATTGTTTCATACACAGCTATATATGGGTACAGAAAAGACATTTGAACTGAGAAAAGGAGTGAGTCCTGCAAGCTACTACTACTTTAGAGTAAAGGTCAGTTACCAATCAATGAAAGTAACTATCAATCTAGTTCTTGCTTGCCAACGCTATTTAGACTAGGAAAAGTGAATTAAAAGTTTGCTTTCACTCTCTCTAATAGTGTGGCAGGGACACCACAACAGCTTTTGCCAATTACTGTTGGACCTTTAGTGTTAGAACAGGCGCTGAAGAGAGTCATCACTATTATCTTCCGTCAATCTTTTACATCCGCCTTATAAAAAAATAATAAATAAATGGGATTTTAACAGTGGCATTTCTACAGAGTAGCTATTCATCCACTTCATTCCAATGGGAATTTAGTAGTTGATTTTTGCAGAGGGAGGAAAGCCGGGGAGCCCAGAAAATCCTCGAAGTACATGAGAGAACCAACAAACAACTCTACTCACATACGATGCCGGGCTCAGCGGGACTCGAACCCGGATCACATTGGCGAGAGGCGAGGGCTCTCACCGCTACACCACCCGTGCTTCCCATAATACAGGAATGTAGTGAATGCAGGAATGTAGTGAAAACAGATGGGGCCTACAGTAATTTTGTCATTTGAGAAGACTTGGAGGTCTAACTATTTGGACAGGAAATTACAAAGGCATCACCTTCTTCTCAGCTATTTTAAGACCATGCATGTTGGTCTGGCCATGACTTGAACTAAAACCTCCCGCACCACATGGTGTGATTAATGCTGAAAGAATGAATAATATTTAATTAAGCTTACTTCATTTCACTTATTTCTTTCAGGCTTTGAGCTCAGCAGGGCATAGTCCATGGAGCCCAGTCAGTACATGCCACACCCCTCCAGCTTCACCAGCTGCTGTATCTTCTGTTAGAATGGTATGTTGGTTGATCGGATACTTAGATTAAAATTTGTCCTTGGATAATGGAAGACTTAGAACTTTAAGGTATTTTAAATATCTACCAACTACTAATGTCAAATGTGATGATTGTTTTAGATAGATCAGTCTTCATCTCACCTGCGGTTACGATGGAGGCATCCAGCCAATAATGGAGCATGTATTACATCATACAATATTGAAATAGCTGGTGTTAGAAATATAAGTTATGATCTGGAACTTGATAATGAAAATGAAGAGGAGAAAGAAGAAAGTCAGATTCAGGAATATGATGTAGTTGACTTACAGCCAAACACACCTTACAGGTAAAGTGTTTCATCCACTTTTCTTCCTAGCCTCTTCCTTGCAGTGTTTAGCATTTTTTAATGTTATGTTTAAATTATATGTACTATAGTAAATTGTTTCATTTGTAATATCTTCCTTTGGGTAATTATGTACTCTATGACCAGCTGGCATGTTCAATCAGCTGAGTGTTGACCGTTTAGTTGCTATGCATTTTTGGCCAATTATCGGTCATGAATTAATGTGGCTGCCTACTTTTGAGCGTTCGATTTGAGCCCACGATGTTTAACCCCAAAACCATACTTGTTTTGAGCTTCAGCAGGCCAAAACCCTCAAATTTTGCACGGGACTCTCTATTTTTTAATAGCTCATTTGAAAAAACTCCTAAAAAATTAGGTCATATCAACATTTTTTAAAAAAATAGATTTTCGTAGGGAATTTTGTTTGATTTTTTAAGAGCACCGAACCCACGAAATATGACAAATCAATGTATCTCTTTGTCTTATTGTTGAAAATATCCATGTATTATTGTAGAATGATTGACTAGCCTTCATTTATGCAATCATAGAGTCTGCAAATAACTATAATTGTCTCATGAATCTTAATTTTTTTCTTTTCACTTCCGGTGGCGCAATTTTTGCTCCAAAAGCTCGCGCATAGGCTTCCATTAAATGCTGATTATCTCAAAAATGAGTACTTGGACACCCAATTTTTCTTTCCAGATTTGGACTCAGCATTTCAATTCAGAAAATCAAAGTTTTAAAAAAAGTTTAATATTTTTTCCAAAAGTAGGCAGTCACCTTAATCATCCATTGGCAGTCAGTCAGTCAGCCAGACCTTGGGCACAGTTTTTTTCCCTATCCAAACCTCCAAGCTGGTAAATGACCTCAATTCACTCTTACTGAAAAATAACCCCCTAAGACTGCATTATTTAGTTCCTTATTAAATATTTGGTTGTTTCAATCTTTCTTGATGAAATCAAAATAAATTCAAATTTTAACAAGCAGTGACAACAAACATGTATTACACCTTGTGTATCAGGTGCTCATGGCATGTTGGAATTTGGTCAAGCTTACCATTTATTGGCTATTATTTTGTTCTGTTTTGACAGTTCATTTTTTTCCATCTCAAATGTGCAATACAGTTTGAGATTTGAATTTATTTTTCCAAATACATTAATGGAAGTATGAAAACAAAGAATGAATTGCAAAATTCCAAAGTGAATAATACAGTCTTCATTTCCTTGACCGTAAACATCTTTCCTTCTTTCAACCATTTCTTTCTTTCTTGAACTAGAATTCGAGTTCAAGCTGTTAATAAAATAGGATGTGGACCTTTCAGGTAAGAAACAAACTTAATTATTATTCTATTACTGTGGTCATAATACATATAGTTTTTTGTTGATAACTATGTGTGACAGTTGACAAGAGAAGACATTAATGTTTTAATAAGTCTGTTTTCCATTCAAGTCCCCTTATTGTGGCTGCCACAAGAGATCTACCTCCCCTGGCTCCAGCTTTAGAATTGGCATCAGCTTCTTACCAGAGCCTCAAGCTGAAGTGGGGATCATCAGGAAACAAAGACAGTGTTGGAGTAACCTACACTCTAGAGATGCTTGATCAAAGTGGAAAGTAAGTCAATAATTAGTGAGCAAATGAATGAATATCAAATAATAAGAGTATAGTTTTATTCCTTTTCTATAACCCTCAACTTTTCTTTGAGAAGCTTAAAAACTTAGCTTAGATTTTAAGCTTCAATTTGATTTAACAATATATTAAAAATATAAACAGGATCACGAAGAAGAATGCTAATTCCTTCTGGTTTTCTTTAAAGCATTCAGATGGTTTTCAGTGGGTCAACTACATCACATAAAGTTGGAAGACTACAAGAAAGAACTGAATATCACTTCCGAATTCAAGCAAGCAATGAAGCAGGAACAGGACCCTACTCTGAGGTCTACAGTTTTCAGACAACTGAACAACCACCATTGCCTGTCAAAGGTATTCACAGTCGATGCTATTGCAGATACAATGACTTACAGTTGGCTATTTGGGATTTTGTATATCTTTTAATTATGTTCATCAAATGTTACATGAAATCACTGATTACTACAGAAGTTAGACATTATCTTATCTAGAAGCTACAGTAAACCTTACCCCCACTTGGTCACCTCACTGATGATCTCCACTAAGCTGTGTTATTTTTTGGTAAATTCTACCATAGGTCTTAAAGCTGAGATAATCAGTCCCACATCTTTTACCCTCAGTTGGGATCCTGTTCAGAAAATCAGGAAAGGTGATACCATTGAATACTTACTACAGAGCCAAGTGGTAGGCAAGGATCAGGATTTTGTTTTGGTAAGAGGATTATGATAATATTATTCATTATTCATTTATTTTTTCAAAATATTACATGGAAATGTTTTTTTCATTCCACATTCCTTATAAGGTGAGGCAGCTAGTATGGCAACTAATTTTATATTCTGATTTATTATTTGTTACTTGTTAAAGGCATATGAAGGCCCGAAAACTTCCATCACCATCAACAATTCTGATACAGGAAAGGAGTATCGATTTAGGGTATGCTCAATACGTTATATACGGTGTGAACCTCTTGATGATGATAGCCTAGATTCCATCTCAGGAATTAAAGGTGTATTTAGTCCTATTGTTGCTATCAAGACCCAATCTCCCAGAAAGAAAAAACATATGTCTGAGTCCACTACTCAAGGGGAAGAAGATAGTGATGTTGATGGCAAGGAGTTGAGTAAGAAGCTAACAGATAATGACTGGGCTGTAGTCTTCTTTATAGGTTTTACTGTGTTGGCAGTAGCTTTTGCCTTTATTGTCCAAATGTTAATTGAATAATTCTATAAATAGTCTCTCATGAGCAAACTAAATTAATGTAAAGATGCAATGAAAGGGCTTCTTTGCCCAGTCCATTAACACGGATGCAAGCTCTTTACTTTGTATAAAATTAATGCTTATAATTAAAAAATCTCATGAAATAGAATATCTCAACTATGGGACTGTGTTAGCCATTATAAGCCTGCTCTCATACTAAGTATATTAAGTCAGATAGTATAAAATGAACCTTCATACAAGTATATTGACTAATGGGGAGTTTTGGGAAGGAGGAGAGAGAGAGGCAATCCTAGCTAACATATAATATCTATAACTACATGAACTGCATATTTTGTTTTAGTGTCTACTAATTTATTACCCCAGGGGGGAGGGGAGCTTGACACACCTTTTAGGGTCGAAAATGAGACCTCGCGCACCTTTTAGGGTCTCCGGCTGACTCCCGGCTGACTCTCTACCTTTTAGGGTCAGATTTGTTCGTTTTGAAAAATATCAAACGTCGCACAAGAATATGATGGTTGGAAACGTTGTCATTTTAAATGTGGTCGTACCTTTTAGGGTCTGAAATCAGCATCTCAGTTAATTTATGCGTACCTTTTAGAGTCATTTTCAAAACCATCCGTCAAGCCCCCCTACCCACTTTTCAAGAGAGTCCCCCCCTGGTTTATTACTCGTATATGATATATATATCATATGCTACAATTTTGAAACACATATGACAGTATATCGAGATTCACCAGAGTCCCATGTTTAGCAGGTTAGGGATCATTTTTATGGGTCGAGGGGACCCTGTAGGGGTTTTTTTTCAGGCAGCACTTAGGGTAGGTTCAGATTTCAGCCAGTTGGGTTTCATACACCTGCGATACTCTCCCCGTAAAGGCTGGGTGCATGGGATTGACATTGTGTTGTGCATGTCCGTGACATATTATGTAATTAGCATATAAAAGCGGAAGAGTGAAATTTGCTGTAATGTAAATAAAGTTCCCGACACCTTATTGTCAAAGTGTTTTTGCAAGTTTTTCATACTTCCCTTCTTCAACGCCAGCTTTCACCGCTTCGTCATCTTGCTCTTGTCTGATAAAAGGTGGTCTTTTATAAGAGAAACCAGAGGTTAGATGACAAGAACAATCGATCCAAGTGATCGAAAACGAGTTTGAAAAATCAGTGATTTCCCAGAGTCAGTGGGTAGATTTACAAACACATCATTGTCAAGGACTATTTACTTCAACGCCTTGAGTTGAACATCCTTGAATTCACTGAAATTAAAAGACTTCAAAGCATTGGCACAAGCACTTTAAAAGAGTGATACGTCCGCCATTTTGTTCAGAATGAATTTTGATTTATTTATTTATGCACTTTGACTTTCGAGGGGCAGATTGCTGATTGGCTGAGAAACATAATGTCAATCCCATGCGCCCAGCTGTTACAGGGAGAGTATCGCGGGAACACAAAACCCCAACGGCTGAAATCTGAGTCTACACTTAGGGTGGCTAGCAAATAACTGGGGTCATTATATTTTACTAGATGTATCATTAGTATATTAAGTCAGATAGTATAATGTCAATAGATAAATAAAAATAAAGGTAAATTATCAAGGTCATAAAAATATGTTTGGGCTGATTGGTAAACTTCCAACTATTTGGATACCCTTTCAAATAAATAGACAATTTTATTACAAATAAACTTATTTTGTCTATTTTCTTTCAAAAAATTACCTTCGTAATGATACAAAAACAATATTATTATTTGCCTCCAGTTCAGTGATTATTAGTGAATGGAGACTCACAGCTCAGTAAATATTCACTGATAATCAATTCGCCATTGTTAAATATTCATTTTAGAGTGATCCTAAAATTGACAATCCACATAGGCCCCCCTCCCCTCATAAATGAGTAGTCCCTTACCATTCAATTTATTTTAGCTGCATATTGCCCTAATTTAGTCCACACTATACGTATAGCTGTACTCTGCCTTTGAAATAAGTTTACTAGCATGCTAAACACAGAAAAAATCGAATGTTGTGGTAAGAATATTCTATTCCTGACAAAAATAATAACTAAGTATTATTGCAAGAAATATTATTTTGACATAAATATATTATTAATAGTGCATCTTTTCTTTCGTTGAAGACAAACCACTAATAATATTATAATTATATATGACAATAAGGCTTTCATTTTCACACAAACCTATGGATATGGCATAAGATTTTACCTGGACAGGGTCCAGTTGTATGAAGGGTAGATAGTGCCATCTTATCCAGAGTAATAATTCGTTGGATAACAGCACTGACTATCCATTAGATAGTGCTATCCACCCTTCGTACAATCAGCCTTAGGGAGGCCTTCAACTTTCTGCAATATAAATAGGATCTAATGAAGAGCAAGATTGAGAACAAAATATTAGCAATAATTAACGACTGCTAATTTACATTTGGCAACCTCTTTCTTCTGTCCTGTATACCTTCCTAATGAGATTGATATCTTTTAGAAGAATGTAATTATAGTGACTTTATTTTATGAGTATAGTCAACATAGTATTTAATTAAAATCACTAATAGTGGCACCCTATTACTACAACAGTAAAATGATAGAAAGATAAAGGACTGCATAATTTCATATAATTATAATCAATGAATTCTTAATAAAAGTAATAATTTAGTATTGATATCAAATAAGGGGAGACAAAAGGTTAGGAGGGGGGTTATGATTGCATAGATTTATTATTGATAGTTCAGCATTGGTGCCGGAGATCAGCAAGACGATCATTACAATTCTCACTAGAGTGTAGTAATTCATACTGGAACTCCTGCAGGTTTCATTCTGAATGATATGGATGTAGACTTAAAGAGGAAAAATTATATTTATTTTTAGATTCAAATCTATAGTATAGTAATGTAATATAACAATTATAAGTAATCTATAAAGTACAGGATACTGCTTGAACATATATTTATTCTCTGTCACCTTATTTCTGATTATATCATTCATTACAAATAAACCAAACCACGAAATGTTGATGTTGTGTTATTCATCTCTGTCAGATGTTTACTCCTGAGGCTGTGTCTACTCAGCACCAGACAAACATACTGTTCATATGGAACCTTTGTTTACACAGATCCAAAATTTGCATGGCTAGGCATATAAATATAATTTTGTTCTGATAGCTCAGACGCATGTGAACTGGACCCCTAAACATATGTAAGCACAGCCTCAGATCTATATGCTTATGAAGGTGAAAAATGTCTTCATAATACAACTAGGATGTTTGCAATAAACATAATAAGTATTTGATAACAACATTTACATTTTTTTTGCCCTTTCATATTTTTTCATATCACAGAAATGCTATATCAATAAAACGTTAATGCCATGGAATTTGGAACTTCAAATTTATTATTTTTTTGTACTGTCTTCATGCAACAAAAGCATTGGATGACATGACTTCTTTAGTGATCTACCAATCACAATTTCTGGCAGAAGTTGCCTTGCAGTAATATTCAGTTCAAATAATGATATATTTCCTCTATGTAATGGTAGTCTATCACAATCATGGTTATTGTAGGAACTTTGACTCAAATCAACATTATAATGATGGTCTTGCGGTGATGAAATAAGTTCCTTGTAAACTCGCTCAACTTGCAATGATTGCTTCATATACTGATCAGTCTGGGTTATTTTTATACAATCATTTTTTGGTTTCTCTTGACTACAGACATTTGCATTTTTATCATCTAAGTTATTTAAAGAAAGACTGTTTTTGTGGAAATGTGTTGTGTCTAAGGCTTGTGTTTGGCTAAGTGTTTCTTCATCACATTGATGTAGAATCGTTGTGTCCAGTACTGTCAATGCTAATGGATAAGTGGAACTCATAAAATGTTCATAAGCATCCTTTGTAAAACTAAAAACAAAAAAAAAAGGAGTTACTATATCAATCAAATCCTCTTAACTCAGATCTCATTGATTCCAAGTAAGAGAGAAGGTACTTCATGTGGGTGAGGTCCTCAATGTGTCTCAAACAAATAGAAAGTATGGGGGTGAAACATTGACCAAGGAGGCTTAAATGCTCCATTAGCAAATCCCTGCATGGCTGACACGCATGATGGTCAGGAGTGGAGAGGAACAGACATTGAAATATTTTCCCTCCCTATTTTTTTTTTTTTTTTTTCATGCATTTTTCTCCCTCACTAATTATTTCAGTGAACTTAGCACTCTGATAAACTTGTAGCCCTCTAATAATGTTTAACATCTCTAAGTGAGATGGGATTGCCATTTTATTACAAGGCCATCATGGTTAGCCATGGTGAAGGTGTAACCACTTGTAGATATCTTCCCAGCAAAGGCAGCACCTTCTACTTGGATATGTTAAGATCCTGAGTGTTGTTGGTCTGGTTGTGGAGGCCTTAACCCATGTCCACCTGCATAACAGACCGGTGCCCAACCAACTGAGCTAACCACGCCAGGAGGCAGAAGTGAGTGAGAAGCCAATCAGTGACTTTGCCCAGGTTTTAAAGGCAAGTTGAGGATGGGAAAGTTGTCATAGATCACTGCCTTGGCATGGGATGGATGGGGAGTGGGCAGCAGGAGTGACCACACCATAGGCCTTTTCTGAGCTTGATTAAAATGATGCACTGTGGTCTAGCTTCGGTTCAAACAACACCATACAAGGCATAATGAATAAAGGATGTTTGTACCAATGCCAGACCAGAATGCAATGCATCATGATCACTATCTCAGAAAAGGTCTATGCCACACCGCTTAAGATTTGTGGTGGATTGAGCAAATCACTGGTGCATTATGGGTAAATGATCAGCAGCCTTCGTCCATATGCATTAATAACAAACGATCTCTTTTTCTGAAATAAGGGGAAATGTATCATTTGGAGCGTTTGGAAGGGAATCAACATGACTCACCCAGTGTTTGTTACAAGGAGGGTAAGAGTTGCTTCGTGTTCATGACTAATAGCTCCTTCAAGTTCTCGGACATGTACAGGTCCAAGTCTTCTCTTATAACATTTACATTGGCCAAGGACATTGATGGTACGTGAATTTAGCTTCCAGGCACCGCGAAAATCAATACCTCGATCTCTAGACCCACCGCATAACAAAACCTCGAAAGAGTACTTTTGCAGAGCGTTAACAGTAAGTAATTCAAAGGTTCTTCCTACTGCCTTACGACTAATTCCTCGTATTGGTGGGCACCTAGCACTCCAACATGTTAAAACAGTTAATATCTTCATCGCTGCTTCACTCCAGTTTGTTCAGCACAAAGGCACTTATGATGGCCGCCTAAACCACAGGAAGCCCAAATCAAATGACCCAAACATTTTTGACCCATTTATCGCAGAAGTTATTGAAACTGATAGGGTTCATTATAACGACTTTATTTGCAATGAATAACAAAAGTCAAAAATCACATTTTTGGCTCGTGTCCGGTCTAAGGACTTCTTTACAAGGAGGTAAGGCTTCCCTAGCTTCTATACATTTTCTCTTGTAATATATTTTAACGCTTTTACGAGCTTGCCCGTGTTACCCTAGTGCTAGGGTTAACGTGTCTGTTTGATAGGGTAACCCTTCTGTCCGGGTTAACTTTTCCCTTGTAAAGTCGTTAGCTAGCCGATAACTCGCCATCCCAGGACAGCTTTTCAGTCGGTTGTTAAATCTCTTGTTTGACAAATAACTTAATAATTTAACTACCTGAACTACGGTTTCTCATAAATGAACAATGTACGTAGATACCCCTCCCACCACCCCCAAAAAAGGATAAAGTGATAGGTGTATACTGTGCCGTTCGTAAAGGCTATTCATGATGTGCCCCGAGTAACTTTTCTGTATGGCAGGTCTGGCAGGCTTCACTCCTCAGACTCCTGTCTAGTCGTGAGGGGTGATAACATAATTGCAATAAATTGTTAGTTGTTACACAGCCTGAAAGCTGATGGTTATTTCGGATGAAAAGAATTAGGTAACATGTGACTTTGTTCAAAACCAGTCATAATTCTATACATGGAACATTTATTGTTAAGTATAGCTTTTGTTTAAGTTGACAAGTTTATGCGTTGTGTTCCTAAGAATAGGGTTTTAAACCAATTAGAAACAAACCCACCAACTGAACAAACTGCGCCTACTTACGACCACAATACAGTATTGTGCTATTAACCGTACAGTTGCTAGTGCAATCACACAACTGAGGAGACCTTCTATGTCGAAAGGTAAGAAAACTGCTGGCGTCCTTTGCGTTTGAACGTTTTCACGGCTTGGCGACATACGCGTTTGGGAGTCATGTTCATCTAGAATAAAATGTAAGGCATTTAACGGGTGGTGCTTTTCGATATTACAACCATAGAGGGGATTTTAACTGAGCAAAAATACGCATACTTAGTATCTTAAGGTCCGCTCATCCATCTCCCCCTTTTTTTTTCTTCTTTTTTTTCTTGTTCTGCTTTCTTTTGCTTACCTTTTTTTTCTTTTTCTTTTTTTTTTTTTTTTTTTTTTTTTTTGGTTCTGCTTTATTAAAAGCAACGATCAAAGGTCCGATTTTATTCGATGTGCACCCTCCCTGTAAAAGTTCTGGTTACGGCCCTGACTAACACGTACTAAACCCTAAACCTAAACCCAAAACTTGATTTTGTATGTTGTATCAACTAAATGCTATATCATTCAAAATACATTTCCAAAGTACTGATAATTATTTGTTATAGTACAGTTCTCAACTTTGGCGCCTGAATCATGTCTGCTCGACTGCCACTTTTCTTTGTCATTCAACTGGCAACAACCTTATCACGAGGTGTACAAAACGAATGCCGCTCCGTCTCATCGATAAACGAGTACGCCGTGGCGGGCCACAGCTATAAAACTATAACAGGTAAACAGCTGACGACCTGCGTAGCTCTTTGTGATGATGATCCTAAATGTTACAGTATTAACTACATCTTTACCACAAGCACTTGTGAGCTCAGTGACCGAACAAGAGTGACCAATCCAAATGACTTTCGTCATAAGCCAAGTCATGTGTACTTGGAGCATCTTTACCGATCGCTAGGATCATGCTTTGCGAAAACACCGTGTCAACATGGCTCGACGTGTGTTAATATTCCACAAAGTCCTGGATATCAATGCTTCTGTGGAAAAGATTACGAAGGGCAACTGTGTGAAGGTGAGGAGAGCAATGGCAATCTTAGGGACTGTTCATTAATTATGCCTCAGGGTGGGCTGGAGGAAAAATCGAAAAATCCTTGGCAAAATTCACGACCCCCCCCCCCCCCGTCTATCAAAAATGTTTGACCCCCCCCCCTCCTTGTGACCAGTTGGACATACCTTAATTATTTGTTTCAACCCCCATTTAAGTCAGCAAATGCTATTAAAGCCCCCCTTCTTTGTGTGATTTTTTTCAAAGCCCCCCCCCCCCCTACTTTTCCTCCAGCCCCCCAAGGCATAATTAATGAACAGTCCCTTATGATATAATTCTCAGCTTTAGTTAATATAATGTTATTTATTGCAGTTTGTACTTCGCCTGCTCTTGGTTTAGCAAACCACCGAGTACCAGATTTTAAGATAACCGCGTCCAGTGTAGGACTTTGGTTTTTGACTGTCTTCAAACCACATTTGGCTCGTCTCCATGCCACATCGGCATGGGTAGCTGGGCTATTAAATGTAAATCCGTACTTGCAAGTTAGCTTTTCGCCAATAAGAAGGCTAATAACTGGCGTTGCTACCCAAGGCAATCCAGAACATGACTGGTGGACTACGAGCTATTCTCTCGCCTATAGTATTAATGAGTATACCTGGATGAATTATAAGAAACATGGAATAACAGAGGTACGAAACCCCCGATAAATCTTTTGCTTAGCGGCTAGTGGTCCCCACATTTATCTTTCCGGCAATGAATCATTAACTGAATTATTTTTGCAGGTTTTTCTCGCCAACACAGACAGGAATACAGTGGTTACTCACATGCTAGAGAAGCCGTTTACTGCGATGTTTATAAGATTTATTTCAATAACAAAAGTATACCGTACATCGCTCCGAGTAGAAGTCTATGGTTGCAATGCATAAAATGGTTTCACCACACGCAGCAATATTCATGGTAATAACACTGAAATTTTTGAACTGTACAAGCTGAAGAACACTATGAGATCAGTGTCGGGTGCCGATACCCTGGGAGGTGTAATAGGTGTGCATGTGACACACGGATCGGGAAGGATGGGGTCGTGTGTGTGAGAGAGTGTGGTAGCATGGATATAGGGATGAGTAGAGGTTAGGAATTTCTTGCTGAACTGGGCACCTCTGTATAAATATTGTTGATAAATATCTAAATTGTACCAAATTTAGGAAGAAAAAAAAGAATATAGTCAATCAGAAGGGAGCTTAATACTCGACAAATAGCTGATCGACTGTGCCTCGTTTCCTGGTTAATGCGCCTGTTGAGCCGGAATCAGTCTTTCTTACCGAGTTCTTTACTGGTTTGCAAAAAGGAAAAAATATTTCAATACGCCTTCAATGTAACAATTATAAACGTTTGTGATGTCCCGAGAATTAAATGATCTCATAGTCAGTATTTGACAGATAAGCAGGTATAAAGCCGTGTACATACACTAGTTGAAGAACGTTTCATGATCAGTTACCTCCCAAAAATAACAAAGCATTATATTATTTGAAGATATAGAAATATAGATAAGCGAGCTCGGAAATTAATTTTACCGAATTTAATTCCAAGGGCTTTCGCCCGGAATAACCTCGTTCCCAAGCACTATAACTTATCTATATTTCTATATCTTCATGTATTTCGTAAGTGCTATGTGGTCCACATATTCTCATCTTTGCATCACAATTACCGGTACCTAACATCTATTTCACCCCGGCCTGCTCTCAGTCTGACCTCTAGCTCAGCTGGTAGAGCATCGGTAGTACAATTCCGAAGGTCGTGGGTTCGATTCCCAGCGAGGTCGGAAATTAATTTTTCCGAATTTAATTCCAAGGGCTTTCGTCCGGAATGGCCTCGTTCCCAAGCACTATAACTTATCTATATTTCTATATCTTCATGTATTTCATAAGTGCTATGCGGTCCACATATTCTCATCATTATATTACTTGATTATTGGGAATTTGAAAACTTGTTTTACAAAAAGTGAGTATTAGACTCGACTCTTGCAGTGCTCAAACTTGAGTCAGTTTAATCTAAAGACTTCTTCAAAATTGTTTTCTTTTCTGCTTATTTCTTATACATCTTTAAATATAAGAGAGTGTGGTTGGGGTTGAACGGTTAACTATCAATTGCCCTAAAAATTGGTAGTTGCCTAGCCCGGGTGCCTAGTCTGCGTGGTCAGAGGCTCTCCCGCTCCTCCCTTTCCCCCTCCCCTCCCCCCTCCTTCCGAAAAGCGAGCGAAGAGCCTGACCACGCAGGCTAGTAGTTGCCCCAACCGCAATGTATCATGGGAATGTGAAAATAGTGGTATTGGGCTTGCTGTGTGTTTGTTGGAGTTCAAAAAAGCCTGGTACCTTAGTAAACATGGCGGACGAGTGGTTGGATGAAGAGATTGGATTGGGTTCTCTTCCTGCTATCCCTCTCGCAAATATTCTCTCTTACCTAAACCAAAAAGATTTATCACGATGCTGTTGTATTAGTCGGAACTTTAGCGAAATAGGGTCTTCTATCTCTTCGTGGAAAATCTGGTGTGAAACCGTTTGGTTGTTGGATGTGAGTGATCCTCTGCCCAACAAGGAATGGAAGGATGTTTACATCTCACAAAATAAAAAATGGGGCAAATACATCTGCTGTTACACTGCTATAAAAAAGGCTTGGAACCAGATTGAAGAGTTTACTAAAGCCAACTGTCCCGACATCTATGCATCTCTTAACCCAGGACTATCAGACGAAGAACTGGACAGAATCACAAAACGTCATTTGGAAGGTACAATGGGCCATTCCATTCTATATTCGCGCCCCACCCCCTCCCTTTCTATTGAGGCATAAGCGTTGTTATGCCATCGGATATTTCAATTTTCAAACCCCTTTGGATTTTAATATTCTGACCCCCCTGGAAATACATATATTTCACATATATTCCCCTGTTGAAATCACGGATTTCAGCATCCCATCAGTCAGCAACCCCCTCCCCCCTCCCTCCCCCTTGGATATCCAGTATCCAGAACCCTTAATAGGGGGGAGCGCATATGAAATGGAATGGCCCAACATGTATACTGGACTTTGAGTCATGTCTTGTGAAAACATACTTTTAAAGCGTATAGAGTTTTCGAATATCGTTTGGGCCATAATGTAAGATACTGTAATACCTCCAAAAATAAGTCCCCCTAATTCCTAACGAAAAGACTTTCCTATAATAAGGCAATAAGCCCCCTAGAACATATGCGATCCTATCAAGGTTGAGAAACTTTTTCTTATTTGATTTCAAGTTTGTTTTGAAAACTACAGAAATAAAGCATAACTTGTAAATTTCAAATCAAGTCTCAATTTGTGATTGGATCATTTGAATAATAACTGCTAACTACGAGCTTAAGTTTGCACCTTCGCAATACTGATATTCAACACTCAAAATATAAGACTAGCAGTTATCGTTGTTTGGAGATTTACGTTATAGTACAAATAATTATTTATTCTCTTTTGATTATTGCAGGGCTCACACTTCCACTTGATGTTCAGTGCTCATATCGAATTCACAATGGTCAGAGGCTAGTGAGTCCAGGGCTAATAGGATCTATGGCTATATCTAACCATTATCAAAGTGAATCATTGCTTGATTTAAGTGTGGCAACCAGTGGACTGCAACACAGAGAAGGACTTCAAAATTGTTTACTATTGTCCTTATGTATTTACACTGGTAATGGGCAGTTTATTGCTCTTACTGATGAAGAAGGTCATACACCAGGAGAGATCTTCTGGCCAAGTCCTGATAGAAGCATTATTACAGATAGTGATGAAATTGCTAGTGTGAAAATGCACAAGTTTCATAGTGCTTGTTCCTTTACAGACTGGATAACAGAATATGCAGAAAGACTCTCTCAAAATTACTACCCTGTCATCAATAAAGAAATATTTAAATTTGAGTATGCAGCATCAGCAACTACCAAAGGGATTACTGTCAAGACAGCTACAGCATTCTTACCAGAACTGAGCAGTGTTCATCCACCTTTGTTTTTCTTTACTTACCGTATTTCAATTTCCATGGACAAAGATCAGTGTTCTGTGGTAAGTTGATAATAACAATAATAATAATTTATTGACTTATATTGCGCTGCTTCAATAAAATTATCAGCAGCGCATTACAATATATATGATATAAAATAAATCTAATCTAATTCACTAAAATTATAATATAAATAAATATTGTAATCACAATCGAAATTATATATAATAAAATATATATATATATACACATATACACACACACTCATATATATACATACATATATAATAATATTAGGAACTAATCTAAACGAAATACCAATAAAAATCATAAAAATATAACTATATACATAAAATAATATCATGTCCCAACTTTGTGGATGCTCTCTGGATTACATAATATATTTCAAATCATCTAATTGTATGCCAGGCTAAAAAACAAAGTTTTCAAATGACGCTTAAATGTGTTAATATCAGTTATTGCGTGCAATTCAAATGGAAGGTCATTCCAAAGTGCAGGCGCAGCTGCAACAAATGCTCTATCCCCTAAGGTGGCCCGTGTGCGAAAACTAGGATAAGCTAGCAATATTCCTGTAGATGAACGCAGATCGTAGTTGCCTTGACTCTTGATTGAAATCAATTCTTTTATGTACGGTGGCACGAGACCATGAATGGCCTTAAATGCGAATATCAGTATCTTAAAGTGTATACGGTACCTAACTGGTAGCCAATGCAGCTCGCGCATCAGAGGCGAGATATGACAAAACCGCGGGGCGCAGCATACCATCGTTGCAATTTATGCAAATGCTTTGCAGGTAAACCACATAACAAACTGTTACAGTAATCAACGCTTGATGTTACAAATGCATGCACCAAAGCTTTTGTGTCCTCTGGACTTAAAAACTTACATATGCGGTTGATATTATGCAGATGGTAGAAAGCCGCACCAGAAACTTTACTGATATGAGTATTCATGTTGAAAGTGCTATCAAACCAGGCCCCTAAATTCCTTACTACTGGTTTTGCTTCGATATATGAGTTACCAACTAGTATACTATCAATATCTACCTTAGCTAGTTGTTGCCTAGTACCTAGTAAAAGAAATTCAGTCGACTTATCGTTGTTTAACATCAGACGATCTCTAATCATAAAATAAAGTTTAACATCTAATATTATGGAGAATATTAAATTTCTTTCAAAAAAAAGATGGTTTGTTTCTGTAGAGTAGGAGGATATTTCATAATGTAACATAACTATACTGAAGAGAATTTAAAGACCAAAAAAGCACAGTCAATTTGGAGGGACAAGCAAAAAATCAAAAAGGCATGAAAACTACAAATAGCAGAAATTGTTCTCAATGTATAATATTCCAGTTTGTCTGTAATTTGTTCTGTATAATATTAAATGGCGAATTGCAAACTTAAGAGTGAAGAATGTCTGTAAGAATCAAACATATGGTGGCAAGGCTCAATTTTTCAAATTTGCTCCACTTTTGGATTTAAGTAGTGTATGTTGCAGAATGAAACGCTGCGTGGTTAGTTTTTAAAAATTCTTTTTTGTTTTTGAGAAAAGGTAAAAAGAAAATTTGAGCTCCAGGGTGATTCTCGCTATCAAAATATGGCTAAAAATTACTTGCGTTCACTTGGTCCATATAGCAAAACTCTCATTTCAAATAGCCTTACAATACTATCTGCTTAAAGTACAGCTCTTCTCTTTTTTCAGTATTATTTTTTAAATCGGACAATTCAAAACATTTCAGCACAATAAAAAGCAAAGGCCACTGAATTACAATGTTCATGAGTACATCTCAAAAACTAAGAGTTTCAACATGTGCCAATGATCTCTCTAAACATTAGAAAATTACGGTCAATAGCTATTGGGAAACTGCTCTTTTGAAAATTGTATTTTTTATTTTGGGAAATGATGGTGCACTCTTTGCAATAGATTTTATTTTGGCTCATTATACATGCAAAAATACTATGTTTGGCGATTGCGTGACTAAAGACTTTTGGAAATAAATCATTTGAAGCATTATTTCTTTTAAAATCTAGTCTCTAAACAGAATTTAAAAACATATAAATATACTAAACTTTAACAGAAAAAAAGCCCTCTATTATAAAAGATGCTCCATTATGCAACATAACAATATTCCAAATCCTATCCAATGCATATTCTAGATGTCAACAAACTGGGTTTCAAGCCAGAAAAACATGTCACGATTATGCCTCCAATTCTCAAGGACTCCACCCACAAACATCAACCCTTCAGTCTGCATTCCCCTCCTTATTAGATAATGGCAGCTGGAATGAACTTCGTAATTCAGGAAATTTTTTTTTGGTTCAAAGTCCTACTTCGATAATAGCACTCATTGATTATTAACTAAATTAAAATCTCACTCTATCATATATGGTGATACCCCATATCCAAGTGTAGGAAAATGTATGATTTTATTACAGTTTTGAGAGATCTCGTTTGATCTATCTTAATTGAATACATTTTGTTTAATGTAAATATTAGCCAACAGCTAGTATTAGTAGAATAGTTGAACAGCAGACTTACCAAATCCCTAATTGTCAACAGAGTAATAAATGTCAGCTAACAACAAGGCATTGGTACATTACTGATGGAGATGGTGAAAAGACTGAAGTTCATGGTGCAGGAGTAGTAGGACAACATCCAACCATGCAGCCAGGAGCTACACATGAGTATGTAAGCTGTACGACATTCCAAACACCAACAGGCACCATGGAAGGATATTATGTCTTTAAATATTGCTCTTTAAGTAAAGGAAATGACACGTTTTGTGTTAAGATTCCTGCTATGCATTTTAAAAGCCTTCCATACATAGAGGCAGATGTACGATTGAATAAAATAGGAAGAAAACATGATGAAAAATAAATAAAAACACTTAACTGGTTATCCTTGACTTGGCATCTCATGGATAAAGGCATTTGATTGAGGCTGTATGGAGAAGCATGTCTTTAAACTTACTTAGCAGGCTTTCACTCATTAGCAAATGGAGGGAAGGGATTGACAAAATAACATAACGCAACCTTCCCTGCATGGTAAAGGCAACAATTGCGTAACTCCTCCTTTCATAATCCTGCAATAGTTCTTAACCCTCCTCAAATATGTGATAACAGAAGTTAAATATTGAATTAGTTTGTTACTAACACATTCAGAAATTAAAAGGGGGTTTCCAAATTGACCATTGCACTGCACTAATGAAAGGGGAGTTCCATGGAACCACCTCTAAATCTGCCACCCAAGCCCAAATAAATCAATATCTTCTCATAGTTAGTGTTTATAGTACACTCAACAAAATTACTCAACTCTGATTGGTCGAGAAGAGTACAATTATAGCCTTAATTGTACTCCGTAGGAGTACCGAATTAAGTCACTATGGCAACACGGCCAAAACAATGTCAAAACAATAAATTATTTTCTATCATTTTTTACTTAAAACATGTAAATAAAATTTTAAAGCCATAAGAACTAATCTTTTTTATGCATTTCAGTTGCTCAATGGACTGAAAATCGGCCACCAAACAGACAAAGATGAACGGCGTCGCTTCGCATTTTTTACTGAAATTTTGTTGAGTGAACTATAAACAAAAAATCACACATCTTCTTATACAATAATGTTTTGACAGTTCTTTAATTAAGTAAGAAGGACAAATTAACATGACTAAAATAATAGGATTTATGCTGGCTTGGAAAAAATATCTATTTATAAATTCTTAAAAAATACAAACATGCTATATAACATGCTATATAACAAACTTTAATGAAAATGTCATAATTGGAGTGTGATATGTAATTTTTGTTTTTATCACACAGTCTAAATAATAATTATGAGATTTTTGTGGGGTTACATTATTTTAATGTAATACAGTATGGAATGTATAGCATTTTAAATGAGATAACTACAAAATGTAAAATTCTATTACTTCGGAAAGTAGTATAGGGAATGGGGGTTCCAGCGCAATCTCAACACGGGCAAGACCCGTGTCAAAAATCCACCTACGGACAATCCCCACTCCAAGTGTGGTTGGGGGCAACAGCGCAAATATGTTAGTCTATATATGGAGTGCGAAGAATGTAAGAGAACTTTTAAGAAAGAAGCGGATTTGAAAAAGCATTTGAAAATGAAGACGAAGTGTATGAGCAGTTATGATTGTGGATGTGGTAAGAAGTTTGAGACTAAGGTTAAATTGTTTTGGCATTGTCAGGACTGTGAGTACGACTACGACGACCTAAAAAGTGCTTGGTATTAGGTATAAAATATTTCCTATTATATAGATGGAATCCCAAAGCAACTTCAGCACGGTGTCAATACCCGGTAACGGTGAGATTGACGTTAGACAGTTTTGGCGTCAGTCAGAAAGGAAGGTTAAAAGGACTCTCCGAAAAGGTATAGAAGAATTAGGAGCCCTGAAAGCGAGTATAATGGTAGAAGTAAGTTTGTCAAAAGACGAGGTAATGACGACAGCAATGTTGCGATCAAAGTCGTTAGTGATATTAGAATCCACGAATCTGGATAGGTCACTCGGTGAAGCCTTAGAAGCAATAATGGAGTCGCTGTCTAACTACACGAAAGAAGGATCGGGTTGGACAGTAGAGGAGGTTGAAGGAATAGAGATAAGTATAGCCAGATACGTACCCATACGAGGGGGGAGTTACGTACCGCTACCAACGTGGGTAGAAAGGAAGAAGGCTATTGTAAACGTGAAGAATGAAGACAATCGATGCTTTATGTGGGCAATCAGGTCTGCACTGTATCCAGCAGAGAAGGATCCCTGTAGGACAAGTAAGTATCCCACAGATGATTTAGAGTGGGATGGTGTGGAATTTCCCATGCAGTTGATAGACATCCCCATATTTGAGGAAATAAACGATCTAGCAATTAACGTTTACGGAGTCAGAGAGCAGACGATAGTACCGTTAGTTCTGTCAAAAAGTAAAGGAGAGCGCGTACATTTATTCTACCACGGCGGACACTACTCATGGGTTAAACACATTAGCAGACTATTCTACAGACATACTAAGCACAAAGGTAAAAAGTACTTCTGCGACTGCTGCTTGCTGTCATTTACATCCTTAAATACCCTAAAGAAACACGATGAGATCTGCCGCGGAGTCGAAGAAGTGGCGCAACGGATCCAGATGCCCACCAACAAAGAGCTTTCATACGCAGACCATCAAAAGCAGATGCAAGTGCCTTACGTGATATATGCAGACTTCGAAGCGTTGATAACTAAGGAAGAGCAGAAACGTGGTGCCACGAATAAGGTAGGATTACACGAGATCTGCTCCTTTGGTTACATAGTAGTCAAATCAGACGGTAAAGCAAACCCTCCTGTGATTTACCGAGGTAAGAACGCAGCTAATGAGTTTCTAGAAGCATTGCGAGAAGAGGAGGGGGAGATTAGAGAACAATTAAGACGTCCAAAGAAGATGGAATTTACCAAAGAGAACCAGGAGGCTTTTAACAAGGCAAAAAAATGCCACATTTGCCAACAAACGCTTCTTCAGTTTGGAAGACGAGCCAAGAAAGCGTGGGATGAAGATGGAAAGTATCTAGGAGAAGCTCATTTTAAATGCGGGAAGTATGCTAAGAAAGGTGAGAAGCCGGGAAAGCCCTCCACGCACTGCATTCACTGCCACAAAGCATTTGTTGAGGATTTCTATGTGGATAAGGTTAGGGATCACTGCCACATCACGGGTAAATACAGAGGAGCGGCTCATTGGAAATGCAATATAAACTTCAAAGTAAATCCAGACATGGAGATTCCGGTGTTCTTTCACAACCTCCGCGGTTACGACTCCCATTTGCTACTACAAGGAACAGACGGCTCCGACGTCAAATGCATACCCAACAACAAAGAGCGCTACATGTCCGTAACTGTGGGTAAGCTAAAGTTCTTAGATTCGCAGCAGTTTATGGCGGACTCCTTAGCAAACCTCGTAAAGTATAACACCAACTTTCCCATTTCCAGTCAATACGGCGCGGAAAGGAAAGGAGTCTACCCATACGAATACATGGACTCCTGGGATCGATTCAAAGAACCCCTACCACCCAAAGATCGCTTCTACAGCACCCTAAACGAGTCTGGTATAAAGGATGAGGAGTACCAGCATGCGTTAGACGTGTGGGAAAAGTACTCCTGTGAGAACATGGGTGACTACCACGACATCTACCTAAGGTCTGACGTAGTGCTGCTTGCAGATGTTTTCCAAAGCTTCAGAAAGATGGCTATGGAATATTACGGATTGGATCCCGCTAATTTCTACACGGCTCCTGGGCTCAGCTGGAGTGCTTTGTTAAAGAAGACAAATGCGCAGTTGGATCTCCTAACGGAGTACGACATGTATCGGTTTATGGAAGACGGTATTCGTGGCGGCGTATGCGGACCCAGCCGACGTTACGCCCGCGCAAACAACCCCTTAGTAGAGCACGACCCAGAGAAACCAACCACATACATTTACTACCTGGATGCGAATAACCTTTATGGTTGGGCAATGTCACAGTACCTACCTGTGAGAGACTTCGAATGGGATCCAGTGAAGCCGATAGACTTCTACATGCAGGTAGGAAAGGAGGAAGACAAGGGTTACGTCTTAGAAGTGGATCTGGAGTACCCAGAGCGCCTGCACGACGAACACAATGAGTTCCCCTTAGCACCAGAAGCGATAGAGATACCATTTAAGCAGCTAAGTCCGCTGCAAAAGCAAATGTGCCCTGGGTACAAACCGTACAGGAAACTAACTATGAACCTGATGGATAAGAAGAAGTATGTGGTACATTACCGCAACCTGCAGTTCTACGTGCGACACGGAATGCGCGTAGAGAAGATCCACAGAGTCCTAAAATTCACGCAGGAACCCTGGATGCGCCCCTACATTGACTTTAATACGCAAAAGCGTACCGCAGCGAAAAATGACTTCGAGAAAAACCTCTTCAAACTGATGAACAACAGCGTGTTCGGAAAGACAATGGAGAACATCCGCAAGCGCGTAAGCGTAAAAATAGTCAGCACCAAAGAGGAAGCAGAAGCATACGTGTCACAGCCAGGCTTCGTTAGATACGTAGAAATGCTGAACTTCTACGTGATTCACATGAAAAAGGCAAACCTCTTACTAAACAAGCCCGTTTACACAGGCTTTACGGTGCTGGATCTATCGAAGCTGCTTATGTACGAGTTCTACTACGATAAGCTTAAGCCAAAGTACGGAGACCGCTGTCGCCTCCTGTACACAGACACCGACTCCCTAATTCTAGAAGTGCAAACGGAAGACGTTTACAAAGACTGCCTCCCCGACATAGACGAGTACGACACCAGCGGTTACCCGAAGGAGCACTTCCTTTACTCTGCGAAGAATAAGAAGGTAATTGGGAAGATGAAAGACGAAATGTTAGGAAAACCCATAGTAGAGTACGTGGGTCTGAAACCAAAGATGTACAGCGTGCTAAAGTTAGACGGCGTAGAAAAGAAAGCTAAAGGCGTAAAAAAGTATGTGGTTAAGAAGGACATTACGCACGAGTCCTACCTCAACGTATTACGAACACGCAAGGAACAGCGGCATAAGATGAACAGCCTGCGCAGCTATGGTCATCAGATACATAACGTCACGCAGGAGAAGGTGTCACTGTCTGCATTTGACGGTAAGCGATGGATGTGTGATGACGGAGTGCATACGATAGCATTCGGACATCACACGATAAGCAGTTCTTCTTTGACGAACCCACGCGTGGGACCATCATGAAGATAATACAAGATGGGCTGACCCTTCTTAGCTATTACGCTTCGGATCTGGCAAGTTTCCAAAGACCAATTAGGATCCGTAGCTCTTTTGGATCCTCCTTCTAATTCACCCGGCTCATAGAGATATCGAACCGTGACATCGCCTAATCTTTTTTCCTGGGGGAAGACCGCCCTCGAACTTCTGACGAAGGACTTGTGTTCCACGTATTTCTTTTTTATGGCATCCTTGGGTTTCATTCCCGTAGCCCTGGCCGCCTCGTTGTTCAAAGCCGCGACGACCTGGGGGAGCCGCTGAGTCCATTCCCTGTTGCGTTTGGAGGGATCTTCCAGCTCTTTCCAATACTGGTACCCAAAGAGACGCTCGGCCAAGGTCTTATTGAATCTTTCGACAATGCTCTGACCCCTGTGGTACTCTGCTTTAGCTCTCCTAATCTTAGTGTCGTGGTCTTTCAGGGTCTTGGTAACCACGCCCATGAACTCCGTCCCCGCATCCACTTGCAGCAGCTTAGGCCATTTCAAGACGCGCTTATAAATCCTACCTAGGGCTTCTGCGACTTCCCCAGAATCCTTACTGGTTATAGGTTCGGCGTCCTTGTATCTGCTTGCGATATCGACTACGGTCAAAGCGTACCTATAGGTCTTCTTTCTCACCTTATCGTGCGGCAAGAAAAGCAAATCCGCCTGATGAACTTCATTGGGGGTATTTACGGTGAAGCTGGGCCTGGGAATGTACTTAGGCACGGGAAGATAAACCTGCCAGAGGGTTTGTTTTTTCAACCAGTTCTTAGCTGTTTCGTCTGATACCCTGGCCGCGGTCGCGAGTTTCTTGATAGCCGACGCTCCTCTCCAATAGCCTTCCGGCCCATAGTAAATCCTTTTAAGTTTGTCCTCTACGCGGCCCATTATATGAATTCCAAAACAAGATTGATCTTACGTCCGTTAAAATCCACCGTCTTTCCGTCCACTTTAATGGTGATGTTTATGCTTTCTACCAAATTAGATAAGTCATAGCTCAAAGAAATGGGAGTGTATTCTACTGGGTCAAATGGATTACCTTGGGGCAGAAACTTGGACATAAGAGAAGACTTTTCTCCATTGTTGTAACTATGGACCAAGTCGCAATAGACTTCATAAGAGGATGCGACTTTCCATTTCACATCATATGTACTGCCGCTATTTATCGTGGTACTAGTAAGGCCCAGGAGTTCTACCAATGAACTGTCCTTTAGATTGGCGCTCCCATTATTTTTCTTGAACTTCATTTCATGGGGCAATCCTGTGGTAAGAGTATATCCATGCTTTGCTAGCTCCTTAGCCAGTGTTATTGGGGTGTAATGGGAATCTGGTATTTTTGGTTTGGTGCCGGAAGTTCCGATGACAAAGCCATTAATTAAATTATACCAAGAATTGTACAAAGAGCAACTAACCAACCGAACCCTTTCCGCGCGGATGGGAGGATTCAGATAAGTAGTAAAGTTATTCTTGTCGCTTTCCAAAAAGACGATCATTATATTAGATACGCCAAAGCCACGCCTCCGGCCAGCCCTGCGACTCCTACGAAGACCAGCTCACTATCTTTTTGTTTCTTAGAAGGCTGGTAGTAATTCTTGAACTGAGGCTTTCTTAACGCCACTGTGGGATGCGCTTGCGCATAAAGTTTGAAGGCGTAGTCTGTGTTTTCGAAGTTCTTATCCGCCTGCATTTTGTCTTGGTAATTCTTATCCAACCAATCCCTGTAAGCTTGTCTTTTTTCATTCCAAGCCGCCACGTCTCGCTGATATTTCTCCAGCGCTAAGTCGTGTCTCTTTCTTTCGGCGGCACCGCTTTTGTCGCCTCTAACTAATCTATCCAAATATTGGCCACCATAATTAGCCCCTGTAAATGCTAAAGCTGCAATGACTCCACCTGCGACTAAGCTAACCATTATACATTAGGTAAGTACTTTTCCTTCCGTAGGTAATCCTTTACCATGATAGCCCCGCCAACGGCAGCGGTCATCTTAGCAAAGTTAGCGAAGCTCTTGCTTGGGTCTTCAGTAAAGTCTTCTTTGAGCACTTTCTTACCTACCCAACCAATACCCGCAACAATAGAAGTAATGATAGCTGCCTCTTCAACAGTTTTCAACAACGCGGTCGACATTATATTACAAAGCGAGAAGGAAAATCTAGGTCGCCACGGGCGATAAATCTACTCCATTTCAGGGATCTTACTCTTTTTCGTCTCTACAGGTGCGTGATATGTTGGCGGCACATGCACGGCCTCCCACTTTACTTCTGGCTTCATATTCCACCATTGTAAGTAAAGGCTGCCCGCTGCTATAGCAATTCCTAACGCACCAATGACGTACCCAGGATTAATGGAGGATTCCTCTTCCTCCACCTTTTCCACCTTCTTTGCTTTGTTCTTCTTATTCATCTCCGCGAGCTTCTTTCCCGCGGCAACTCTGCCTGCAGATTTAGGCTTGGTAATCTTCTGCTCCTCCTGAGGTTGTTCTTCGGTACCACTCATCTTATACTAAGGGACTTGAAGGACTTGACAAGTAACTTGATGACGACTTGACAACGACTTGACTAAGTACTTGAGAATGACTTAAGGACGACTTGACTAAGTACTTGAGGTGACTTGACAACGACTTGACTAAGTACTTGAGGCGACTTGACTAAGTACTTGAGGTGACTTGACTAAGTACTTGAGGTGACTTGACAACGACTTGACTAAGTACTTGAGGCGACTTGATCATCAGCAAGTGCTGCCTGAAAGACCTTTTCAACTTCTCTGTCCTTTTTGAAGTCCTTCCAAGATGTTCCGAAGGAACCTAGTACCTCCTTCAAGTCGACGTGCTGAGCTACGTGAAGTGCCGCAGAGGCGACTGCCATTAACTTACCGCACTTTAAAGACAACCACCCGCAGGTTATCTTAAGTTCTTGGGATATGACATAGTCATCTCTTATGTCCTTCTGTAGTTGCTCCACGTCGTCTATAGGCAGTGCAAGTCCAAGCAATTTAGTGGCAAGTCGGATAGCGGAGTCTGCTACGGCGTCCGTGGTCTTACTTGCGAGGGCAGCCTCGTACCTCTTATGGAACTTCTTAACCTCCTCTTCTGACAGCTTATTAACCTGCTCATGGGTAAGTTCCTTACCTATCATTTCTTTGCACTTCCCAGAAGACACAAGGATGTTAAGTTGTTCCTTAAGGTTACTTTCATCTAACTGTGTGGGGACTTCATCTATGAGCTGCTCAATGTCCATATACATTAGGAATCATAGATTCCAACCTCGTACGGAAACCTCAAAGAGAAGATCATCTTGGAATGTTGGTGCGTTTTTAAATGCCGCATGTATTCGTGCAGCTGTTCCTTGGATATCTCGCCGCCGTAGTCGCTTAAAATGGTTTCCAGGTCAGACTTGCTCGGAGTATAAAATACTACGAGAGAGCCTATGTTTTCCCTAAAGGGCTTAGAGACGCTGGTAAGCTGCTGGGAAAGCAACCAAACGCTGATATTGTCGTGTCTGCCGCTGAAAGCGAGCTTCACTAATTCGGAGGTGCGCCTTTTTACGTCGTCCCCACAGGCAATGTCATCCAGTATGAGTAAAGTCTGCGTATCTTTAGGGAATTGCTTGTGCCAGAACTTCAAATGGCTGGATAACTCGTTAGGATCTAAGATATCTACGAAGAAGTCGTCATCTTTCACTCCTATGCCTTCCCAGGTGCGGTTATTCACGTAGGTGGGACAAAGCAGCACTATGTAGTCAAAGCGGTATCTAAAGGGTCCTAATAGCTGCTCCACGATGAACTGGGTCTTTCCGCAGCCGGTGGGTCCTACTATCAGAGCATTGCAGGGAATATGATTCGGATCCATTATATATACAATGGACCCAGTGGAAGTAGTAAGAAGGATTGCCGCTGACGCAAAGGATAAAAGAGACACCATAGAAATGCAAAGGGAAGAGATAGACCGGTTAAAAGAGCGCGTACAGGAATTGTACGATGAAATGTGTGGTCTGAAGCGCGCGGAACGGTTTGGTGCGCTCTTGACAATGGCGACGTGGGCTAAGGAGTCCATTAAGGACTTCATTCGATATCCCCCATAGATATATGGACTGCATTACGTGCGAACTACCTGCTGACTGCATAATCCCTCCACCGATACCCAAACCGTGTAAAAAATACACCTGCCGTCACTGTAATAAGGTATTCTCTGAAGAAGACTTCGTTGGACATTGGTGTCCCGCGGATACTAAAGCACGAAGGACTTTAGACGACGCTCGAGAAGAGTAAGAGGTCGCAAAGAAGATCTTACTAAGCCCCAGCAAGAGGAATTAGCATAGGTCTTTCTTTTTTATTGTTATTTTGTTAAATGCTGCAAAGAGGTCTCAAGTAAGGACCTATTTTTTATTGTTATTTTGTTAAATCGAAGAATGGTTAACATGATTATCTTTTTGCTGGTTTCAACGATGAGAAAGAATGATACCTCATCTCTTAATGGGGGCTTAACAAAATAACAAGAAATAATAGACCCTATCCTAAAACCCCTTACAGGGTTTAACAATTTAACAATAAAAAATAAGGTATATATAATGAAGTGCATGCAATGCGATAGAGCTTTTAGTAGCAAGCAGCGACTGCAATACCATCTTTCCAAGAAAGTCTGTCAGAAGACCATCAGCACTGTTTGCGGTGACTGCGGTAAGGAACTGTCCACAGTACAGGCCCTACGATATCACCGCGAGCATAGAGTCTGCCTTAAAGGTCATTGCCGCCGATGCGATGAACCCCTCTTCGAAGAAAACTGGCATAAATACCGCTGCCGGCGTTACCACCTCGAAGAAGTTGTCTGTGAAACCCACGGCGATTTAGCAGAGCGATGTTGCCCCCTTGAAACCAGCCGGGCTTTAGTGCTGCGTAAAAAAGAAATAGACCAAGATTTCGTATGCTTTGACGACTACGAAGGAGTAAGATGGGAGAACCGAGAACACTGGGACGGCATCTGCGATAAATGTGGTTGTCAACGCAGCGGTCAACATATTTGGTGTTGCCTGTACGAAGGTCCCAAGCCTTTAGACCATTACCTTGCAATACGAAAAGAATGGTCTAATATATGATGTTACCTTACGTCACAGCGTTCGCAGGAGGAGCCTTGATTACGATATCGATCGATTTCATGTCGGAAAAAATGAGGTCCGACGTAGCAGACCAATACCTAGAAGCCTATGAGGACGACTAATCACACAATGGATTAGCCTCCGCCTTTCTTTCAACGTCGAACTTCCATCGACCGTTGACTTTACCATAGCTACGTATGTGAGTGTACTCTTCGCCTTGCAGTACGTACCGTACGCAGTCAGGAGCCCATAAACTGTACTCTTGGCTGCCGTCTAAGAGGACCAACCTTAAACGGTTAATGTCCTCGAAGACGACGTAATTTTTTATTTTGTATGAAATGCCTTGTATTAATTCGCGCCAGTGAGTTTGTTCAACTATCATTATATTTATGAAATATCTTTCGGTGCGTTTGTAGCGTCTCCTGTGACTTGAAAGCCTTAACGCAGCCAGGACAAGGTATGCGAATGCCGTCGACGTAACGGTCGATTTCCCTGCAGATCAGATCGTAATCGTTGCAAACCATCGTAAGATAACCATTCATTTCATATTGCGTCAATGCCGCTTTTTGTTTGTCGGACAATACGCCGTTACCCTTTGGCGTCTTCAGTTCCAGACATAACCCATTGTATTTTTTATGGGAGTTAAGAATTAGGATGTCGGGTTGGCCTGCCTGGTAGCCCTTTTGCCAGCACTTTATCCTTTTACTGCTGGTATCTTGCAATTCCCCGAGTCCAGGTGCTAATAACAGCGTAGGGTGAAACCGGCGTATGTAATCGATGACCTTCTTATGTAAGTCAAACTCATTCTCGATCTTGAAGACCAACTTATTTGGACCATCCAACGAGTACTTTCCTGTCTTCCTTAACGTTGGTAGGACATCCTCGAAGACCCAATCTTGGAACGACTCTGCTGTCGGTAGCTTGGAGCTAAATATTAACTGATACAAACCAGATTCCGTCACGTACAGGGATTGTGGGTGTGAACCAGAAGGGAGGCGATTCACCTCTATTCTAAATTCACTAAGCCTCTTCTTATGCTTATCCCGCACGTGGACTTTAATAGCATCTTTGGTGTCTGCGTAACCTAATGCCTTTGCTACCTCTTTCGCCTTAAAGTACAGCTTGTCGCTTTGCACTATGCATTGCAGTTTAGTTTCGTTGTTTTCGAATACGCGGAGCATATTATACGTAAGGGATATTTTTATCCTCAATCATCCTAGTAGGCAACGCTCTTTAGCTGATTCATTTCTACACTCAGTTGCGCGTCTGAGACTACGAAGATATACGCGTTGATCTTAGTAGTGTCGCTGGCATGTTTGGTGCGCTTGATCTCCAACGTAATACCGTCCTGGGTATTTACCAGCCGCAATCCCTGTCCATGTAGGTCTTCGTCGTTCGTCGTGCGCATGTCGATCCACAGCGCATACTTATCCTTAAAGAATTCCTCGGGGCTAATTTGGTCGCCAAACTTACGTGCGACTTCCCGGTACATATCCGCGGGCTTTATCCCTTGTGAGTAAACCTTATTAGGCACTCCGTTGATGCTAACACCTACGTTGGTAATGTTAGGATTAAAGAACGCCTCAGAGTCACGCAATCCTGCCGTGTATGTCTTTGCGAACAGCAACATTATCCCTGTAAGGCTGCGCCTGGGAAGGTTAATGCTTTGGTTGATGACCTCTTCGACGTTATTTGTAAAGCTGAACGTCTTGTACATCACGACGTGATCGTAAAGGAAAGCCTTCCCGGAGCTGTATTCCATACCGGCGCTACGGGCTAAGTCTTCGCTGTATACCGTTTCATACTGCAGCTCTAAGTTAGTAACGGAGTATGGGTGGACGGCTGCTGAACTTACGTCCTTTCCCTGTAGGATGTTCGTAGTGTCTGCTAGGGTTACTTCGAACTGTAGTTCGCTTAGCTGCCTTGGGTAGTATGCACCGTGGTTCGTGATAATTTCGAAATCTAATGGAACTATATGCTTAGTACCATAAGCCGTCTTTATTTCGTCTTCTCCTGAGGCGCCAGAGGTTGCGCTTCTTACCTTGCGTATGGCATCACTGGCGATTCCCTGCTCTATCCTTTGCGCGCGGTCAAATGCAGTCAACCATAAGTCTTTGTACGTGGTATACAAATCATACCTGTTCAAGTCCAGCAAGGATTCCCCGGCGAACTTTACACGCATTTTGGAAACGAGGTTTCTACCCGCATTATTGACGACGTAACGCGCGTCCGCAGTGTTTGGTTGTATTGCTAGGTCAAACCTTAGCGCCAGGGTGCCAGGAACCAACACTAGGTTATCCGTTAGGCGGGGCACGCCTACATACAGCGTCTCACCTGGCTTAGCGCTAGAAGGCGTGAATGTAACCCGGTGAAAGGTGCGTTCTGCTTTCAGTCCGCCAACCTGCTTAGGTAATACGTTGGGGTTTAACTTTGAGCTTATCATATATAATGGAAGTAGAAGGAACGGATTTTGACCCCACCACCGAAGAAGGTCAAGTAGACATTAACGACGAAGAATACGACGCATGGACTAAAGGCGCGGAAACCGACCCCCTAATCTACGATATGGCTCTAGAAAACAAGTATGGTAATAGATGGAAAAGCTTCAAGGCGGCCTTGAATCGCATGTGGCAATCGAAAAACCACGGCAGCCCCGTCCCTGAGTACTTGGAGCTTCAAAACATAGAGCAGCCTGAGGCAGCCGCGCGGGAAACTGTAGAGTGGGCAACGCAAGAGTTAAGGATGCGTCACCCCCACATTGACACTGACGCGATAAGACTCACAGAAAAAGGAAACAAAGTCCTCATAAGCGTCAGAGACCTGAGACAACCCGACAAAGACCGCTGGACGAAACCACAGCTCCTTTTTGACGAAAATGGCTCGATCAAGGTCAACGTGGCAAGATTAAGGGGCTTTCAAGAGGCCGCCCGAAGCATGTTAGAAGGTATGGAAGCATTGAATGAAAGGATTGCGCTAGAAAAACGCGCTATCGAACTGCAAAAAACGTTAATGGAAAGGGAAACAGAGTATGAAAAACAAATACAACAGCTAACCGATGCTCAAAAGAAAGAAATCAAGGGTAAAGACGAGGTCATGCTACAATTCAAGCGGGAAGCTGAAACGGCTTTAGACGAAAGAGACCAAGCCAGACAAGCCTTCAATCTTGCTATGAAAGACCTGGATATCAATAATGAGGAAGCTAAGGACTTACGGACCGCCATAACTAGGTCTTTAGAGGAACGGCGGCAGTTGGTTGCCGAAATTAACACTAAGGAAGAACAAATCCGACAAAGAGATCAGGCCGTCGAAGACCTGGAGGGGCAAATAGAGCGACAGCAGGAAATAATCGACGACCAAACCCGTCCCGAAGAGGAACGGGAAGCAGCTCAAAAGGAGGTGGAGGCCCTCGAGGTACGCCTTGCGGAATTACAGGCGCAAAAGGAAAACCTGGAAAGAGAATTGGGGCTTACCACCAAGGAAAAGGTAAAAAGAGCTCTGGTGAAGTATGGTATTCCGCTGGCATTTGCGGTCGCTATTTCAAGCGTAGTAGGAGTTATCCTATCCGCGCTTAAGGCTACAGGCGCGGGCGTAAAGAAATTAGGCAATGGGCTGACGGACTTGGGAAAAAAGATGGCGGCCGGCTTGCCTGGGCTGCTGGGTTCGGTTGTTTCCTTGGCACTTAGGACCGGCGGAGAACTGCTAAAGTTCGTGGGGAATAACGTTTGGATCTTGGTCGTCGCTATTGGAGTGGTGCTCCTGAAGAAGATTCAGGGTTAATCTTATCTGGGTACGTTACTGGGGGCTTATCCTTGTCGGGTACCCGAGGCGTTCTCGGCTTGGGATAAGTAAAGATAGTATTCGCGCCGCCTCGATAATGCGGGACTAACGGCAGCACGCTCATGGTGCTAATGGGTTTGTGGTTCCAGGCGGCATCGTCGTTTTTATACACACCATTTATCACTACATAACCAAAGTTTGATCCGTCGCTGGTAACGTCGTCAGGAAACACCTGCAGCTTAGCATACTTACAGTTAACTACCACGTGAAACGTAACTGGTGTTAGGTTTTCACCGCTAAACTTGTTTGGCTCCATCGAAAAGTGAGCTACTCTCCTATTGCTCGAGGAAGTTCGATAGGGAGTTAAAGGCTCGTTATTCTCATCAACAAGCCTAAACCCCACGTTTGCGCTTACCAACGTACCGACGTTAACGGTGCAAACGACTAACGCAGGACCTCCAACTTCAACCCACATCCCCACATCGAACCACTCATGTTTGTTGTAACTCTCTGACCCTAGGTAGTGGAGGTAACGCATTTCGCTTAAATGTGGATTCATATATTTAAAGGCTAAGCACCGTAAGAGTGCTAATTGTCATGTGATTATAAGCCTTATTTCTCTGATCTTCTATGCTATTTATGCAAACGCTCCCGGTGTCGTCTACGCGTATCTGCAGCTTTACCTCCCCATGGCAATCGGCAACCATGTGTAAAGTCCAAACCGATAAATTTTCAGTGCTACTCGTCGGTGGTTCTGCGGAAAAGTGTGCTGGCTCCCTGTTGTTCGTCTTCGCGCGCATTGGCTGTAGTGCGCCGTTAACATCGCAAAATCGAAACCCGATGTTAGCATGACTCGCGGAGCCAAGGCAAATGCTACAAAGGATTAACTTCTTCCCTGAGTAGTTCAAATTCACGGACATGCCCGTGACATCAACCCAAGATGCTTGGGTGTATTTTTTCTCACCTGTGTAAGTCGTATAAACGCAATCTACTCCAGCTACGTAGGGGTTGTTCATCGCCATATATAATAACTCAGACCAACACCCGCGGCTGCTAAGCCGGCTTTCAGTAACTCGTGGTCATATTCCTCGGGTATCGTAGGCATAACATGGGCCTTCTTCGATGGTTTCTTAACTACGGGTAGCTTCGCTTCGTGTGACTTTTTTGGCTTCTCTACGAAGTGAGGAATGTTCCTAAGAGTGTCAGAGTTCACGTCGTTCACCCCAAACTTCATATCCTTAGTAGCTCGCTGCAGCTTGTTGTTATAACCCACAACGGAATTGGCGTTAATAACTAAATTACTTGGCATTAACCAACAACCAGGCGACAAAGCGTAATCCAGTCGCACTTTAGACTGCTGCACCGCTAATTGATATCTCTGCACCGATTTAGATATGTCATTTTCTATTATTGCAGACTCAAATAAAGTTAGGAATTCTTGTTGCGTTTCCTGTGAAGCGCCTTGGGATCCAACAATGGGGTTGCGGGTATTTACCTGCGCTCCCAGGATGCAGTACACGAATGCTTCAATGCTACGGTTAATCCTGGCTAGGTTCCTTAAACCTTTTCCTTTCATTAACACAAATGGATCCCAAGTGCCGGGGTAGTTTGTTTGAATTCTAGTAATTAATGAATTATTACCCTTATCACCACCCATATCACCGAACTCTAACTCATTACTTGGGTATTCCTGATGTCCGTAGTCAGCCGGCTTCTCACCATTAGCACCCCAAACGTAAACTATACCCAGCCCATGCGTCTTACCCTCTTTGTAACGAAAATCTTTTTGCTGTGGTTTGAACTCATTAATTAACCTTTCCAGGGCTGCGACGTCATAGCGATTATTCATTGGATTAAATGCCTTATCTCCCGGTAGGGGTACGTTAAGCTCCTTCAACAACCTCCTTACCGTAAAGGCAACGTGAAACTGCATAATTGGAATGTGAAACATGTCCGCGGCAACACCACAACCTTTAGTAGCAGCCCAAATAGCAAAGTTTAGCTGCTGTGGCCAATACCGCATGTTGGGTCCTGCTAACCATTCCCTGGCCTCTTTACCCGACGTATGCTTCAACATCGTATTCTTATAGATATTTCTTAGTATTACGTTAAATGATTGTTTACCCACTGAAATCTTCAGGTGCGTTACCAGCTTTTCGAAGTTGTTTACACCACCTTCAGCATCGTAAAATGGGTAATCTTCCGTGGTTAACAATAAGTTTCTAGGAAAATTAGGTGCTTTATGCTCGGGGTTTGGTGGCCTTTCTTTATGAACGGGGTGTACAATCGTCAATCGCTGCACCTGATCACCTACTTGCTCCAGCTTTGAATGTTTCAAATCCTCATTGCTGTACATCCTAGAGCCGTTATAGTAAATCCCATCGGGTCTTCTTTCGAACTTACTAGGGTCTGCATGCGGAAACATCTTCCTAAAGGCCCTCCAGTTCCAGTAATCCCGGTTGTCGTGATGTGGCTGCTCCTCAATATCATTCCCAAAAGCGTCGTACATTAGTATATATAATGGATGTTATACCATCAGCGCCTCCACTTTATCCTGAACTTCCTAAGGAACCTAACGAATTAAACGCTGAAAACTTTAGGCTCAACAAAGCAAATTTAATCCTGGCTTACTTGGAAGGGCAGGCAAAACACTACGAAAAAGTCCGAAAAAAGTACGTCAGAGCCCGGAGTACGCTACATAAGATTGCGATAACTTCAGGATCCATATCTGTTGTGTTAACGGGCTCCGGCGTTGCTACTTCGCTTACTGGACCGGGAATAATCGTTGGAGTTCCTTTGGCCGGCGTTGGGGCAACCTGTGGTATCATTTCGGCTTTTGCTACGGGTATTATGAAACAGTTGTCAAGCAAAATATCCAAGCATGACACGACAATAGCTCTGTCAAGGGCTAAAGTAAATACTATCACTGACCTCGTCTCAAAGGCTTTGCGTGACAGAAAGATAGACGACGTAGAATTCTCGCTTATTCTGGCCGAAGAGGAAAAGTACGAGAAATTAAAGTCGGACATAAGGAATAAAAAAACAGTCGTAAAAGATCTTTCCGAGGAATCTCGCAAAAAGATCTACCAGGAGGCAAAAGAAGAGCTTCAAAGAAAGCTTGCTCAGTAAACATCTGCTTCGAAAAGAGCGTGACGGGATTCTATTTACATATTGAACGTCAGTCTAGAAATTACGCGTAATATAAATTCAGTGAATTATTACGCGTAATATGAATTATTTGGCGAATTATTACGCGTAATACGAATTATTTGGCGAATTATTACGCGTAATATGAATCATTTAGCGAATTATTATGCGTAATATGAATTATTTGCATGACTTTATTTGGCAAATTATTACGCGTAATATAAATTCATCGTACGAATTACGCGTAATATGTTATTGTCGCCTCGGAATCCATCCTAACAGGGGGTGGCTGGGGTCTATTTCATAAAATATTTCGTAGATTACGTTAGGGTAATAAGGAATATCCTTATCCAGCCGACAAAACATCCACTCGGCTCTGCTCATATCAGAAACCTCGGGAATAGACTTACCGGTAATTTCAGACAAAAGATAGGGAATAGCTTTGTAATATTTCCCTAGTTTTAATTTTTTCAGCGTTTTCCGTAGACTTTGCGGGGTTGGCTCTTCTAAATGGTCTATGATTTTCTTCTTTACTTCGTTGTCTAAATATACCGGCCGATGACCTTGAATGTGACTCATCCAGTCTCTGAAGTATTTTATTCTTTTGTATGGGGTCTTCTTACGGCCTCCATTAGCGTAATACTGCTCTTTGGTAGCATTTGGTACGGCATTACGAATATTCTTACCACATTCGTAACACTGTGCTGACGTGTCGTCTTCTATTTGCATTTTCTTGTCACAACAAATATACTTATTTGGTTTAGTAGGTACAAACTTGGGTTTCAAGCACTTTACACAGAAATCATAAACAAACTCTTTACATTCTTCGCACTCCATATATAGACTAACATATTTGCGCTGTTGCCCCCAACCACACTTGGAGTGGGGGTCGTCCGTAGGTGGATTTTTGACGCGGATCTTGCCCGTGTTGAGATTGCGCTGGAACCCCCATTCCCTATACTACTTCGGAACCATTCATAACATATGGGTTAAGGAGGCAAAAAACTTAATGAAAGTGAAATTATAGGATATGTTATGTACCTTGAAGAACCATAATTCCAAAACTATTCTCTGTGAGTTTTGGCTTCCTTTGTTGTGTGCATACTAAAATGATTGTTTATGTAAGGATACTCCAATGTAAAAAAAAAAGGGATGATGAAAGACTCTGGAGAAGCTAGAAACCATAAATTTAAGCTACATATCATGGTTTCCAACACTTCTTCATCTTTTCTAAGCATCCCACATGTTTAGATCAAAGAATTAAAATTTAACACTTGGTATTTCAAACTTAACTTTGGCTACTTCATTTTTTTTCACGTGGCGTGCAGACGTCTTTACTGTCGCTCTGTATTTTTGCTCAATTTTATTGCTCTATGGCTTATCTTTTCATATGAATATGGAACTAATGGATTCAACGAAGTCTTATCTAGCAATAATTTGTCTTTTGGTGGAGATTCCGTGAAGATTGAAGTAAGAAATTTCCATTCTTGTTCGTGGAACCACAAACGCCTAATAATTCGTATAGCACGTGGGAAAGGTTACTTCTCTTCTCGAATTAAGTACCATTCAAATTCTGTCTCTGGATTCCATCTAATTCGTCTATTTATCAGTGGAGATATATGTTTAAATCCTGGTCCTGATAAATGTCAGACTTGTGGTCGAACCATCGCTAAAAACCACCGAGTTCTGAGTTGTGATATTTGCAACCGTTCACACCATATCAAGTGTCAAGCATTTACTCCTAAGGATTTTCTGAGGCTGAAAAATAGCTCTGAAGGCAATTGGACCTGTCCAACATGTATCTCTGATGTTTTACCCTTCATTGATAATCCTTTTAACGATAGTTTTAATGATAATCAGAGTGAAGACAAGAACAACAAGTCCTTTAATGGCCAGGAAGCCGGAGAAGATTCTATCGAATGGTATGAATCTAATGTCAACAATTATTATAAATACAACTTGAAACTGGCTCATATTAATATCAATGGACTGTTGAATAAACTGGACGAAGTCAAAGTCATTCTCAACCGTAAATTATTTGATGTATTCTTTATTAGTGAGACTAAAATCGACAAGACCGTATCAAATTCCAAACTCAAACATCCTGGTTATCGCTTATTGCGACGAGACCGTAAAAAAGGTGGTGGTGGTTTATTGGCATACGTACGTGACGATTTGGTCGCTTACAGAAGACATAAAATCGAACCTGATGATTTGGAGTGCATGTGCTTGGATTTAAAGGACTCTACCAACTCTCGATTTATTGTGCTTGCCTGTTACAGATCTCCAGGCAAATGCAAAATATCTGACTTTATCCAATCTTTATCTACGACTGCTGAGGAGATTTTTAGATTACGAAATGAGATTCTTATAGTGGGAGACTTAAATATGGACATGTATGAAAACGAGCTGGATGGAAGAAAACCTAATAAAACACTGGTTGAGTTCTGCAGAAAGTTTTGCTTTGTTAACCAAATATCCGAACCGACTCGAGTTACCGAAAAATCCAAAACATTGATTGACGTCATTTTGTCTAGTCATGCTGAGCGCTATGCAACTAGTGGCACCTTACCTCTCGGAATCAGTGACCATGACCTTATTTATATTATCAGAAAATGCAAATTACCGAGACCTAAACCTCGCACTATTGAATATCGCAGCTTCAAGAACTTTAAAGAAGAGGATTTTATTTCTGCTCTGCAAAACGTTCCATGGCATACTGCGTTTAGTTACGACGATGCTGATGAAATCTGGGATCATTGGTCAAAACTTTATAAAGACATACTGGATTTACACGCTCCCTTAAAGAAGAAGCAAATAAGATCTGACCAATTACCATGGATAACGCCTGAAATATCGCGTGAGATATCTCGTCGCAATCGTCTTTTTAAACAACACAAGAAAAATCCAACAGTCAACTCCTGGGAGTTGTATCGTAAACAACGGAATAAAGTTAGATCTCTCAAACGTAAAGAAACAAAGGCCTTTTGTTATAAAGCCTCAAATAATATAAAGAATCCTGGTGAGTTTTGGAAGAAGATGAGACCCTTGATGCCCAACAGTAAATCTTCTGGTTCAAACAAAATTCAACTGATTGAAAATAACGCCTTATTATCTGATTCTAAACTTGTAGCTGAAACCTTGAATGATTATTTCATTAATGCTGCTGGTTCATATGATTCTACCTCGAACGATTTTTCTGATCACCCAAGCATACGTCGTATTGGAATGAAGAACTGTGATCTCAACTTTGATTTTCACATGGTAGATGAACCGTATATAAAGGATATTTTGGATAAACTTAACCCCAAAAAGTCAGTTGGTATTGACAAGATATCTCCTAAAGTCCTCAAGTTCTCGTCAACAATTTTATCTTGCGAAATTACACGTCTCATCAATTGTTTCATTTGCAGTCAGTCATGTCCTCTGGAATGGAAATCTAGTAATGTGACACCGATTCATAAAAGATCGGACGAAACTGATAAAACTAACTATCGTCCAATTTCCATTTTATCGACCATTTCCAAAATCTACGAGAAAGTTTTATATGATCAAATATATACTGCTATTTCTCCTCATTTTTCTAACAACTTTTGCTGTTTGCTTCGGTTCGAAGAATAGAAGCAAAATATTGTTTTCACGGTTCGCCTAATATGGAGAGTGGTTGCCATGGAGATAATGACGCAACGAACGGCAAAAGGCGGGCTTTCGCAGGCGAAGGGTTTCATTCTAGCCTGACTGCAAGGTTAAGCACGGCACACTAATTTTGTCTTGCTTTTATTACTTTTAAGAATCGTTGTAAACATCTTAGGACCTTTCTCCCTCAAGGTCTTTTTTCGCCTAACACTGCATTCGGGAGGGACCAGGTTTCCTCCTAAAAAGGGGGTTTTGCCTGGCGGGCAGTAGGCGAGCTTCTACCAAAGATAATCCCTCAAACGGGTCTTGTACACAACAACAAAATGATTTAATAAACGGAGCCTGCAGTATGCCTTTGTTGGCGGGGCAATATATCGGAACAATGTGTGCCGACTGTCCAGCTTTCTAATTGCATGCCAGCAGTCAGCTTCCAATGTATCAGAATAAAGTTGTTTGAGTGTTTGATGGTCCAGGGATACAGTAGGGAATAGGGAAAACGTCTGGATTTTTAAAGGGACATTCCTGTTGTACAGCTCTAATTAAAATAATTGATGATTGGCGTGCAAGTTTAGATGATAGGAAAGGAATTGTTACCATAGCAGTAGATCTCAGCAAAGCCTTTGATTCCATCAACCATAATTTGCTTATTGCAAAGCTTAAAGCCTACGGCTTTAACACAGATGCAATTCTTCTTATGAAAGCCTATCTCCTTGGTCGCCGCCAAAGAGTTCGGGTTGACAACGTATTTTCTGAGTGGCAACCAATAACAGCTGGAGTACCTCAAGGATCCTTACTTGGACCGCTTCTGTTCAACATCTTTGTGAATGACTTGAATGACTTCATCTCTACAGTATCTCTACGTATGTATGCTGATGACACTACTGAATACTATGCTGACTACTCTCCTATGGTACTAAACTATACTATCAACAAGGAACTTAACTCCATCAAGGAGTGGGTTACTAGTAACCATCTGTCAATCAACACTGTAAAGACTCAAGCTCTCGTCATCGGAACGAACACTTACAAGTACAATCTTCTATTGGGTGATAATCCTGTGAAAATCAAGGACTCTTTAAAGATACTTGGCGTTACCATTGACTCAAAATTAACTTTTGAGGAACATTTAAATGTCCAGCTTAATAAGGCTTATGCTAAGACAAACGCTTTACGTAGAATAAGACGTTTAGTTCCAGCGCATGTTATGATTCAATTATATAGGGCTTTTATTTTGCCTCATCTTGAGTATTGTAGCCCTGTGCTGGTGGGAATATCTAAGTCACTCTCAAATAAATTAGAAGAAGCCAATTATTATATTCTTAGAACCTTATTAGGCCTATCTAAATCTAATTCTTATGACAGCATTCTTAAATCAATTAATATGCGTACCGTAGAACATAGGAGATATTTCCAAGTTTTAGTCTTACTTTTTAAATGCATCAAAGGGAATGGCCCTAGATATATTAATGACTTTTTCAAATTTCGTACAGTTAAGTATAATTTAAGAGGCTCTGGTACTAAACTTGAGCAATATTCATTTAACAGTAAATGGCGTCTTAATTGTTTTGTATCCATAGCTAGTCATCTTTGGAACAATTTACCATCTAATGCGAGAAATGCTGTTAACGTAAATAGCTTTAAGAATATCATACGTAAATTAGACTTCATACCTTTTATATATCGTTAGATAAATTTTTATTTATCATATATTGGATATATATATATATATATTTTTTTTTTTTTTTTCTTATTTCCTTTATTAACTTCCCATTGTAAATAGATATTTATCATTTCATATTTTATATTTATTGCATATATACATATATATATTATATTTTATATCACTTTAATTTAGGTTATTTCTTAATAGATTAGTGCACGTGCGCATTTTAAACGAGTATGTGAAATGCTCCTAGGCGTTATGTGGATAAATAAACTATTATTATTATTATTATTATTACTTCTCAAATAATACATGTAGCAAGGGCAGATCCAGGATTTGTTCAAAGGGGGGGTTGTAGCATTGATTGAGGTTCCTTGTTTGGTGGGGAAATTTCCCGCCAAGGTAGTGGTTTGATGGGAAAGTAGCACAGGGTTCCCAAATGGAAGTAGGTCTTATGATAATGATTATTTGCTGCAGGCAAGCATGGTTGTTTCAGGTCCCACACACGGCGTATAGAAAAAAAAAGCGAGCGAAATGTGTTCGGCACCCCTGTTTTAATAAAACTTGCGATGCTGTTGATGTTGTCATGAAAAATATAATAAATCACAATGGCTCTCATAGAGGGGGTTGCAACCCCCAAAACCCACCCCTAGATCCACCACTGTGTAGCATCTTAAATAAAGCCACGTGAAGGTCTAACCACTTGCAGATATAATTTATCATCATCATCATTTAATTATTCCATCCAAGAGATTACATATTGAGAAAATTTTGTATAAAGAGGAATAAGAAAGATAATTACAATACAATATAACTACAAAGTCAGCACCTTCTCAGTTGTTTTAAACCCCCCCCGAGTGTTGGTCCAGCCAAGGCTTGAACCATGACCTCCCGCACAACAGACCGACACTCTTACCAAATACGTTAGCCAGGTGCGGTACCAATGCAGCTCAATGTTGCAATACAATTTCACTCTCCTGAGAATCAAATTCTTACCATGCAAAAATTCTTTTTTTATTTTCAAAATTAATTATAACCAGGCAGCTGCTGCTATAGTCTCCTCTGCAGCCGTTCTTAGTGTCGGTCCGGACCAACACTAAGAACGGCTGCAGAGGAGACTACTGCTGCTACAGCCAAATTGTATCTCCCATTGTCTCCCATGCAAGAGTAATACAATTATTTCAAACATTTGTGCATAAATTACCATTAGTTTCCTCATGATAATGACAATAACTCTCCTTTTAGTATAATAAAAACAACTTCTCTTTACATTTTATTGACATAAGCAGCTGCTGGCTGCATTACCTTTATATTAACAGCTTGTGAGTTGACCTAAAGCAAAATCATTGAATTACACTGATTAAAGTTTATTATTACAGTAATTGTGTTTTGATGGGTTTTGCACAAAAATATTAGCAGACTATCGCATACTTATCAAGAAATTACTTTGCTCCTTGCTAATCTGTAGTTTTCTATAGTAAGTTAAACTTTTTTCTCACAGTAATGGTGAGATATTGCATGCCTGATCATGCCTGATAGAGAAATTGTAAACTTTATTAGATATGTATATAAAGCTGATGTTTTTAGCAATATGAAAACTGTGAGCCAAATTTATGGAGTTTGTTACTATCTAAGTGATTGAAGACTGTATATTATAGGTCAGAAGCCAGATCAAGACATCTAAATCTGTCTAGATTATAAAATGATGCCTTTACAGAACGTCCACCAAAATATCTTCCATTCAAGTCAACTACAGCTTTGATTGCTGATTCCACTCTTTGGAATTCAACAAATATTCTGACAGCTTCTTCTTCTGCAACACCTTCAGGAATTTCATAAATGATTACTTTGTTAACTTCTCCATATTTAGCACACTCTTCCGCTGTTTCTGGCTGAAGGTCATCATCAACTTCGCCAGGACCAACCATGTTCCTCAATAATACAACTTTGGTTGGATTCTTCATAGCACTGATCAGTGAGTCAGATTCACTTGCTTGAGTTTTGCTCTCTTTATCTTTGTTGATTATCTTGCCACCTCTTTTGCTGGTCTTTTCGACCTGAAGACATGTGTTTATGCCTTGCTCCTGTTTGCCAAGACCTTGTCCATCCTTCCAGCCATACTTGGCCATAATCTGTGAAGCAATGGGACTGTTGAAACCTACATTTGGCTTATCTTTTCCTGCTCGACCCAGTCCTAAGAATGGTTTCCTTTCTAAACTAGATTCAGGGTTCTCATCTTCCTCACCGAGACCAGAAGTAGATTCTTCCAATAGAATGATTGGAGGAGCAATAGTAGCACCACCTGTTTTCTTTAATGAACGTCTGTGACTACTTTCATCATCACTGTCACTGCCCCTATGCCTATCCCTCCGCCTGTCTCTGTCACGATCCCTATCTCGATCATAATCTCTCTCCCTGTAGCTATCACGATCACGGTAATCTCGATCTCCTCGGTCACTATCTCTTGATTTCCTCTCTCTTTCTTTTGCCTCTCTTCTTTCTCTATCCCGTATCTCTCGATGCTTTTCTTTTATTACTTCGTATTCATTCGGCTTCAAGGGATCATACTCATCAACTACCACTGGTGCGTCTGCTTCCAAAAAAGGCTCCGATTCTTCATCAAAAAAATAAATCTCTTCTTTGAGAACTGTCTCACTGGATAGTTTTGCCTCTTCCCTTTCGTCGTTAGCTCGCTTCAATCCCCTATTCAAGATGACAGGGTTTATAACAGTCGACTTTTGACTTGGTTTGTTTTGAACAACTCTCTTCCTTTGAAGTTGAGTTTGCATGAGTTTTAAACTCGATGACCAGCCAGAAAGTTCTCCTACATCATTAGTTGACGAAGTCTGTAAAGGCACTCCATCAAGGTCGTCATACAGAGACATTTTGAGCAAAGTTTATCGAATTTTTCAGTGTTTTTCTTCTTACATGTGAAAAACAAGATGGCGACCAATATTTTGCCTGAGATGCATTATGGGATTAGTGCTCAAAGGTGACTGGAAACTAGAGGCTTGGACCCCAGTCCTTCTCTAAATATATTTTTTCTTGTTGAGCAACCGAAAGTAAAACCGAAAGTAAAGAAGACGGAAAGTTGGTTAGGGAAATCTTAATTTATCTCGACCATCCTTATTGATTTTCTTTACTTCGGATACAAGAAAGCGTTATTAGACGTTTCGAAAGCTCTCAGTATTCATTTGCGTGAAGCAAAGTGCTCTAACAACAAGCTATCAACCAAGATAAATTTGGAGTATGGCAGAAACGAAAACGGAAACTGTGTTACCTACGACTAGAAATGCAAAACCGTAAGTCTAACAGGCGTTAATAAAATTCTTATGGTTTTCCAATAAAATAATATTAAAAAACTTTTCTCTTGTCAGAGCAACAACTGAAAACTGGAAAGCAAACCTCAGTCTTCCCCCGAAGGATAATCGTATCAAAACAACTGTAAGTCGACTGTGAAACTACTTTGTCCAACCAGCGCATAGCTTTTGGGTTGTCAGTCAAAAGAAATAGGATTTGGGCTTTTCTTTTAATTGACTTGTTTGTTTAAAGTATGTAGTTGTCCTCATCTTCGTTGTGCAGAAATTTGTTAAGCATGATATTCGATAATTTATGAATTTTCTGTTATGGAAAAAAAACAGCATAGTTTTGTAAAAATGGCGAGCCGTTGAAACGTATCATCTGTCAAAGCCTAACTGTTTATATCGGAGTGCCGTCCAACTAGGCTTTATCATAGTTTTGTTCGTAGATTAGCGAGGTTCAGAGTGGAAAATATTGAAAGCTACAGCTTTGGACGCAGTTTTTGAAAAAAAAATCATCATGCGTTGAATAATTTTACCCTCCTAGGCTAATATTACCTATAGACTATAAACCTTTCCGTTTAAAAGGTAGTGCATTTGCAGAATATGTATGACATTAACATTAGCGGTTTCATGTTGAGCATGCCCAGTGGTTTCCTTAGGAACATGATACATTTCTGGGCTGCCCTGGGCAAATAGTTATTTTTATATCAGAATAGACATTCAAATTCATAAATTGCTGTGTCCCTGTACAACAGAGGCTTCTTGATACCTATGATAAAGTAAAGAATACACAACTTCAACTATACAAACACTTTGAAATTCCACCAACCTTCACTGGAACACATGAATATTCAACACAAAATCAAGGCTTATCCTTCATAAATGAATCTGTAGTCAAGTGATATAAATGGCATTTTACAGAATTGAAACAGGCCAGTTATATGAAATATGCTTGCTTGATGGTACGTTTGGGTATCTTGGTAAGATTCCAAAATAGTTTAAAGTGCCTATCACCCTTCTGACAATATTCACAGTATTGATTCTATATGGGGTAAGATGTGGAACAACCCGAACATATTTCATAGTTTGAGTGCAGCTTCTTGAAATTATAAAGGTTTTTCCATGCCATGCTGCTAAGACAGCATATGAGCCATTAATCTATAAACACCTCATTCAAATCCATATATGGGTACTCTTGCACAACTTTGCACTTTTAGTGAGAAGGGGAAGACAAAAAAAAAACCAAAGGCATTTTACGACTGGGCTGCCACAGGCAACCCAGTAATTAAGGAATGTTGGCATATTGAAATAAGATAGTTGAATGCAAGGCATTCAATAATTGGTGTGAATGGATAAATAAAATAATTAATTAACTTTGTTTATAGAGGATAACACTTGACAGTAATTCAACTGATAAACTTGTGGTCCTCTGCTAACATCTCTAGTTAATTAGGGATAGGGACCGCCATTAAAGTGATCATCCGAGCCATGTGAAGGTCTAACCATTTGCAGATGTAATTACAAAGGTAGCACCTTCTCCTCAGTTTTTTTAAGACCCTGAGTGTTGGTCCGGCCGAGGCTTGAACCACAACCTCCCGCACAACAGACCGACGCTCTTACCAACTGAGCTAACCGGGTGGCAGTAAATAAAAGAAATCTTTACTAGTTTGTTTAATCCTTATAGGATGTAACTTCAACTAAAGGAAATGAATTTGAAGATTACTGCCTGAAACGAGAGTTGTTGATGGGAATTTTTGAGAAAGGATATGACACGCCTTCCCCAATTCAAGAGGAGAGTATACCAGTAGCACTAGCAGGTAGAGATATATTGGCTAGGGCAAAAAATGGCACAGGGAAGACAGCTGCCTATTTAATTCCATTGTTAGAAAGAATAGACTCTGGCAAGGATGTCATTCAAGGTGAGATTATGTCATGAATTCATGTCATAGTCTGTGGGGCAACTAAGGATCAGTGTTATTCTTTTCAGCCCTGGTACTGGTACCTACGAGAGAACTTGCGCTTCAGACTTCACAGATTTGCAAGGAACTTGGTAAACACTTGGGAGTAAAAGTTATGGTTACTACAGGAGGAACAAGTTTGAAAGATGACATTATGAGAATTTACAATAAAGGTATGCAGCATTTAAGTGATGACATATTTTTAAGAAATACTTAGAAAAATTAATTGTGTTTTGCAAAATAATGAAGGTTACCCTCGCTTGACTTATTTGCTTGCAGTTCATGTCATTGTAGCAACCCCAGGCCGTATCTTGGATTTGATGAGGAAAAATTTGGCAGATATGAGCAAATGTCAAATGATGGTAATGGATGAAGTAAGTATATAAAAAATGATCACTTTGTCATGAAACAAAATAGAAATATTTTTTTAAATATTATCTTCACTGTTGTTTTTAAGGCTGACAAACTTCTGTCAATGGACTTTAAAAACCTCTTGGAGGATATCATCAATATCTTGCCAAGCAACAGGCAGATTCTTTTATACTCTGCTACATTTCCTTTGACAGTCAAAGAATTTAAAGTAAGTTCAACACTTTTTAAACTTTTTGACAAGATATAATATATTTGTCTTGATTATTATTATTATTATTATCTTCGTTTATTTAAACTTTCAGTATGCGTAATATTTTACAAGAATAAAGCAGAATTATTATAGTTCTAGGATATATTGCTGGCAGGTCACTAACAAAATTAATGTCTATTTAAAGGTGTAGAATGCCTTTACTATTTCACATTTTTGAGTAGCTTTTCTCCGGCATTCCATTAGATCCACACACATTTGTTTGGTCATTTTGTTCTTACTCGCTTAACTGCTTGAAGTCTTGAAATCTTTGAAGGTCCTGCTTACCAATGGACTTGCACTTGCCTTGATAAGCCGTTCACACACAAAATGATCTCAACTGAGTGACTTTGATCAGAATTTAGAGCCTAGTGTAAACCCAACCAATTATTATTTGATTCAGGCGAGTGCTGTTTAATAACAGTCTGAACAAGACAATATCATTGCCTTCCGACGTTCAAAACGAACAGGCAATATCTAATATTTTCGCTCAGACGTTTGTTTTTGTAATTTGACGGGAAATTGCATTAATAATCTAGCGCTAGATTCAAAAAACAACCCAAAAATTATCAGAAAGACTGTAAAGCATCGAAATATGTCTTTAGATGATATGTCACAGCTAAATATTTATTTTAGCATTATTCAATGAATAGAATTCTTCGTAATCAAAGCAAAGTCATCGACGTATAGTGACGCCATTTTAACGAGCCCAGGCCGCCGATCGTTAGCTCCATCGCTTCACTTGAGATCAAGTTTGTAGCGTAAATTTTTGTTAAGCCCAGTTTTTGCAAATAGGGTCACATATAGAGCAAATTCTAAATTATATATCTAATGTTCAGTTTAAAATCATAACAGTTCATGCAGTGTGAAATGAACTTATAACAGACGTCTGCATCTGATGGCGATGGATCAGCTCTTATAGCCCATGAGGTCTTTGATCACCTTGCTGACCTTTCTTGAGTATCCTCCCAACACATACATACATACATACATACATACATACATACATACATACATACATACATACATACATACATACATACATACATACATACATACATACATACATACATACATACATACATACATACATACATCTTTATTAAAGTGTCTAATCGTTCTAGCGCCAAAGGCACTAATTGGAGACACAAACAATTGATTAAAAATTAAAATCTCAAAAAAAAATCTTAGTTAATGCTAATAATTACATAATTTACAATTCATGAACTAAAAAAAAAAAATGATAATGTTGTTGTGTGTGATGTGGTGTCCTGGGTATCTCTGCTTCAACTCCCAGCAGAGTGGACTTTACTTAGTCGTCTTCTCAGTGTCTTTTGCTTCCCTGTTCATAAGCCAAGGACAGCTCATCTCGATGACTGAGATTTCCTTCTTCTCCTTGTTGATAATGGTGGCATCGATTCTGTTAGCCTTGACGTGTGTAGTGTCAGCATATAGCGCGAGGTCCCAATAAGCAACTTATATTATTATTGTTATTATCATCTTCATCAAGTTTTAAAACAGATTTTGAATATTTCAAAGTAGTATTAAGAAAAAATTATTTGTAAATCAATTTTTAGGATAAACACCTAGTAAAGCCTTATGAAATTAACTTGATGGATGAACTAACTCTGTTTGGAGTAACCCAGGTATGACTTTACTACCATTATTATTGTTAAAGTGTAACTCTTTTTAAGAACTGCAATAAAAAACAGTATCTTGAGGGAGATCTTTAGACTTTATTAAATATTTTAATCCTAATTATCTAAAATCTTTAATTCAATCTAAAATCTCCCTCAAGGTACAGTACAGCTCACTGAGAATGTTAACATGTCCACGCACGATCTCCGCGGGCAGTCAACCCAGTGACTACACTCAAGTGCATGTAGTGCTCATGGCAACTTAACGCTGTTTTTGTGCTATCTGAGAAATTTCTCCAAATCGCACTTTGGAATTTATCATGAAACCAACAACGGGCAATAGAAGGCTTGACAATCTTTGTTAACACAAAAATTGTTTTCTAATTACTTATTTCTCAACGACAAAAATATAATAGTCAGTTTTCACTTTAACCTAAGCTTTCTTTTGATATATTTTTTAAATTCAGAACTTATCTAGAACATGAGTTAAGGGAAATTATTTCGAAGTGTATAAATGACCAGCAGCCGGTCATGAAGGAACACAAACTCCGACTCCAAATCAGTTTGATTGACAATTTATTACCAAGTTATTTTACTATAAACTTAGTTAGTCAAACTTCGAAAAATTAGAGAAGCTTTGGAAGAAAGAATACTTGTAGACGTGTTATTGTGAATTTCAACAAAAGGCACTAGCTAATGAGGGAATCAGCTGCATGTAGTTTGTTACAGGTAGTATCATGTGCTCAACATACTTGCAGGGCACTACATGCGTAGGAGTGTACTACACATGGTTTTCCTAGCGTAAAATGTTAACATCCCCACCAGCTGTACTGTATTGTTTCTTTTATTGCAGTTCTTTGATTGATACACATTCATCTTTGTTATAATATTATACAACACTAACTACAGTTGTGTTTGTGGGATTTTTGTTTTAGTATTATGCATATGTCACAGAAAAACAGAAAGTGCATTGCTTAAACACCCTCTTCAAGAAGGTAATTTAGATCAAAATATATAGAAAAATAATAGAGGAAATAAAGGGTTTAACTATTTAACGATAGTTTCACTTTGAAGTCCCAAAGCTTGTACCTAGTTGTAAACTTTATGACAACATCATAGTTACAAACTTGTTGTGCTTTATCTTCCTCTTTCCTTAGTAAAGATATTGGACACAAAAGTTACTAGTCTAATTTGTTGCTCTTGTTTTTTTCCTTTACTTTCAGCTCCAAATTAATCAGTCAATCATCTTTTGTAACTCAGTTATGCGTGTGGAACTCCTAGCAAAAAAAATATTGAAACTTGGTTATTCATGCTTTTATATTCATGCACGAATGGCCCAAGCACACAGGAATAAGGTATTTCATGATTTCAGACAAGGACACTGCAGAAACTTAGTCTGCTCAGGTATGTAACACTGAAATCTTAAAAGATTGATCTGTAGTAAAATGCTTATTGACAAGGTCCTGACTTTATAATCACTTTCTGTGTGATAATGGAAATACATTATGAAATACATTACCAACATTTAAGTGTTGTTCCCATTATATACACTCAATTGAAGAATCGTTGTCGGGTTCAGAAACATAGAACTTAAAAGCTGAGACTGAAATGGCACATGGGAAGTACGTTAATTAAATGCATACTGTGACCAGCGACCCGTGGCATCATCCACTGTTTTTAATATGCGTTTGGCATTCTAAACCGACTGCATGGATGGGGACAAATGAATAAATATAATATAATATAATTATGTCATTTCTCATGTGCCATTTCAGTCTCAGCTTTCATGTTCTATGTTTCTGAACCCGACAACGATTCTTCAATTGAGTGTATATGTATAAATTATGGATATAGATATGCATATATTTCATACTTCTTTGCAACCAAGGTCGTAAAAATATATGAAAAGTTGGAAGAAAATATGAATATGAAAATCCTAAATTAAAAGAAAAAACTGGGACAGGGTTTAGGCATTGTCAACAGGATAAGGGTCCCATTTAAAGACGAGCCAATCAAAAATGGAAAACATTAAAAATAGAAATAAAACTAACTACAATTTCAATCAATTAAGGACAGGTATAGCTGTTTCTTCTCTTCTTTTCTATAAATAAAATATTTAACTCAGTTCTCACATTTATTGCAGATCTGTTCACTCGTGGCATTGATGTACAATCTGTGAATGTTGTTATCAACTTTGACTTCCCCAAAAATTCAGAAACATACTTGCATCGCATTGGACGCTCAGGAAGGTTTGGTCATCTTGGCCTTGCAGTTAACCTGGTGACAGATGATGACAGATTTAACCTTTACCAAATAGAACAAGAACTTGGAACAGAAATCCAACCAATCCCACCAATCATTGACAAGAAACTTTATGTTGCCGAGTACCAGCAGCAACCAGAAGAAGATGAATGAATCACATTTTTTCACTGGTAGGGAACTTAAAGCTGATTAGTCTAAAATGATGTGCGCTGTTATCTTTTTTATGTTTATCGTTCATCAATACTTTTATGGGTTTCAAATTAATCATGACATCAGTTGTGACATGACCACAGTACAGCATTACAGCTTTCAAAATAACTGTTGTCCATGTTCATCAATCAGAACGCAGCTCCAGTAAATAATAAAGGTTTCTATCTGAGATATGCAATGCAAGTGAAGAGCTTTGACAGTAAGGACAGGTTGTATAGAGTTAACTCATAAAAGAAAATTTCATTTGTATTGTTTTGAAGTCTGTGCAAGCGTTCTTTGATCATTCCTGCAGACCAATACAAGATATAAAATGATAAAATGTCAATAGATCTTTTCCAAGATGTGTGAGTAATTTGAAAAGTATATGTAGTATGGAAAAAAAATACAAACCAAGTTTGAAATTATATTAATGAAGGATGTCTTTGAAGGAATACTTTGAGGTGTCTTTTAGTTTGGGAGCAGAATTATAACTTTCGAGAAAATATAAGTCATTTCAGACAAAACCTCTTGGTCACGAGTTTTAGAAATCTCCTATAACTGTATGGTTTCCAAAGGTTTCTTATAAATGTCTGCTAATGAGATATTTATGAAAGTGTGCTTGCATGTCTTGGAAGAGTCATCTATTGACCCAAATGGTCATGTTACTACCATAATATATGTCACTTTACATGATCTCATATCTATTAGTTCTATTAGAAGCCACTTCTACTGTAACTGTACCTGATTCAAGTTCTCTGCTAGTTAGTGCACAAAACTCTGTTTATGGTGGGTGTATTGTTTTTGGATGTACAGAACATCAACAATTAATATGTACCACTTTCAAATGTCAAAATAGTCTAAGTGGTTCTTCTGATATTCAGAAGATTGATCCAACATTGTGAGTTAGTTTTTTGTATACTCTTCACCTCCATTTTTCCTTTCCTTGCTGTCATTGTGACTGAACTTGTTCTTCATCTTTTGTCCAACATATGTGTATGTGTTGTAATATTAGTGAGGCTAAAGTAAGTATGGGGGGAGGGGGGAGGGGAGAGAGAGATTGTCTTGCAGTTATGGTCAAGCATTAATACAAACTGCCAATCAACACTGCTACCCAGGAAAATAGCAACATCGCATTTCATCACTTAAAGACAACAAATGTTGCCTAAAATAGTGTTTTGATGTTCTATCTTAAAGTTCATTGAATAGCTGTTAGAAGTGGATTTTTTTGTGTAGCAGTGGTTTTTTGTTGGAAAACACAGCCAAGTGTGGTGGGAAAGCTCTAGCTTGTACAAATTGTATAACATACGTATACATAATTTTAATATCCATCCAACATATCAACCATTACACCAAACATGGATTGATGGCATCTAGAGCATTCTCACCCAACCTGAAAAGGTCTTGATTATTTATTTGTCATTCAATTATTGTACATATGTAGATATAAAAACAAATTGTAATTAGAATAAAAATTTATTTTCTAAGGAAAACCGTTAGTTAGGATTTGTATGGTTCTAGATGAGATGCAGCTAAGGTGACTGTGTCATGTCAGTGCAACACAATATTAGTCTTATTATAAGGTGGTCTGATATATCACAGTTGTTTAATACATTAAACAAGGTGTAGAAGGAGAAATAAGTATTTACTGGAAAGAGGTTTTTGTAGCTGCCAGGATTTGTTCCTGTGAGCATAAGAGGCAGTTTCAGCTGCAAATTTCTGTTCTACATCTTGTTTTTCTAAACTCATCTGGGGCAAACACACTAAACCTTTTATTGAACTTTGATATACATCTATAGTATTCTAAAAAAAGTTATATACCTCAGGGAAAACTGTAAGTAATAAAATACTTTACTGTGTGGGAATAGAATACCAAAGTGATAAGGTCAAAATTATTTTTTAAGAACTTTAGGATTTTGGTGACATAAGAAACTGCAAGTAAAGATATGATAAACAGCTGAGAATATAGGTAATTTAATACAAAAATATCCCCATAAATTTTCTCCCATTTGGTGCTGGATCTAGTTTGGATCCAGTGCAAAATGAGAAAAAATGTATGGGATTTGTATTCTTTTCAAATATGAACATTTTAAAACTGAATTGCAAAAGTTAGACTAGGATGACGTCACACTTTGCTATTCTATTCCTAGTAATTAAGAGTGATTTCATTAATTGACCTGTGAAACAAGATCTAAACTCGTTATGTAATATTCAAATGTAGAGATATCAAAACAATAGTAATATTCTATTTCATGAGCTAAATAAATCACTCTGAAATCAAAGTTTTATAAAGTGATTTACGGTGTGAAAGTTACAACACTAAAAACGAGTGTTGTTGTTTTGTGGGTACAGAATGCCCTTTTAGAAATTATTTTTCTACTGTTCATTAACCTGCTGAAGACATAAAATGTCTGTGCAGTTTAAGTGTTAAAAACCAAGGAAGGAATTCACATGCAGATTCTGAAACTTTTCTATATCATATAATTAGTGTTGTTTTCATAGTACTCATGAGAAAAGCTTATACTTTACTCTACAACAAATAATCCGTTACACTAAGGCCATTTTCACACTAAGGGCAACTGTTATTGAATCTGTTCCTTGAGATCAATATCAACACTGGTTTCAGTGAAACAAACATGTTAGGTAGAACTAGTTCTGGTCACCTTTTAAAAGGATAGCTTGATCTAAAGTAAAACACCTCATGTCTAGTTTATACCAGTTGCAAGTGAACTATGAGTTCTAGATTAGTAGTGTGAACATGGCTTAACTATTTCTGCATTTGGATTCCATGTTCATTTTGAATTTAACAGGTGTAGATTTTTTTTTTTTAAATCCAACATTGAATTCATTTATTTTTTCAGTCTATAACTGTTTTATTCAAAATGGTAAACTACACGAAGTTGGAAGTGCTACAATATGTTGTATCAGTGCTACAATATGTTGTATATAAGCAAGAAAAGACAAGCATGCCGTAAAGTGTAAGCACTAAATCTGTGAAAATGTACCAAAACTAAGTACTACAAAATTATTATTATTTAGCAATTCGTAGTTCCAGAAATTATCCATGCCCAATCCACAGAGGAATTTGGAATTTCCAAAGGGTTGGGGGGTCATAGAAAGAAAAGAAATTACAGAGTTTGTATGGGAGAAATTTGGAATATCCAGGGAGAGGAGTAGGGGTCTTAAAAGAAATTCCTCCCTGGGGGGGGGTTATGGATAATTTCTGGAGCTACACAATAATTAGTATTTTTTCATGAGTTTATTGCATGCACTCGCTAGGCTGCACTTTGAAAAATCATTAAACCAGTAATGTCATGTCAGAGGACATAGATATTGAAATTGGTTGTCTTATATTTAACAACTACTATAAGATTCAGTCATAAATGAGTGTAGGTGAAAATCCCTCAGGGGATAACCTACCAATCACAAACATCTTAATGTCGTCTTTACACAGATGACCTCCAGTTAAGATTAATTTTTCTTTCGATAATGATCAGTTTAATTTTAACTCAACCTAAACATTGGATTTTATTGAAATCAAAAGCCAAAATTAACTGGTTTTGTATATTCTGTGAACTCGGTAGTTGCAAGCAGCATGCTGAAATTTAATTTTCGCTGCCGTCATTTGAGAATAATCAGTCGGTAGTTTTTTATTCTTGACTGGCAGCAGTGAAAAACCAATTTTACAACAAGCCGGTGAAGTGTTGGAGTTTGCAGAATATTAAAAACCGCAGTAAGATACTAGAGTGATATATTAGAAATGCAAATTGTTTGTAACATTGCTGTAGTATTTTTTAGATTCCATTGTCAAACAGTTTGCTTTCTCTAGAATCCACAAAACCATTGCTTTGACAGAAAATCTATCACTATTAGTCTTTTTTCAATGTCATAAGAACAATGAAGGATTTGCTCTTCTGTGAGCTATGGCTTTAAAGTTGTTTTGATGGCCATTTTTTGTTCATCTGTTATCTAGACCCAGAACCACCAAGATGGAGCTTGAACATTTTGGAAAGGTTCAAGAACTCATTTCCTTGAGTTCTTTTAATGTCATCTTGTTCAATCATGACAAAAATTCAAGCACATAACTTTATGTACGTAACTTCAAAGTAAGGATTGGTAATAGCTAAGTATAGGATGTTCTTACTGTTTTTCTTTTGTAGTGTCCCAATCATGAGAACATTTGGGTAAAGGGGCACTCAGAACATCCTTAATTTAGTTAAATTACCCTGTTTCTTTCACTTCTTCGTAAATTTTTTTTTTGTGAACTGTTTTAATAGACTTCATAAGAGACAAGAATGATGTTGGAAACAAAATATTGTATTCACTATGTTTTATACAGTAGTTTTATTTTAATACCAAGCTTTTGGCCATGTTGGCCAACAGGGCTATGATGTATGCTTGGCAGCTGTTATTAAATGTAGTGAATCAGTATTTTGTTTACAATATCCATAAAATTTGTGGTAGAATCTGATCCTATTGTTGTCATACAATTTTTATGTACCTGTAATAGATGATTTGTGTCATGGGGGAAGTAAAAACATTCTACATCGCTATAGCAGCACAGCAATCCTTTTTGAAATTGCCCATTTTAAAAGTTTTTCTTCAAGTGTAATAATGAACCTGTTCAATTACATAATTTATTAACAATTATTTGTTGCTAATTAGTTAGACTGTATAGTGACAGGTATATTGGATTAATTTGTTAAAATCTGTAATTTATTTAGTTGTAAAATGCTTTCACTGCCATTTTCCCGGCATCTGATAGTGTTTGCCTGTATACTGCACCCTTAATTAACTTTTGTTATTCAAGATATACCATACAAAACCAAGATTACAAAGGAACTCAAAGCAGTTCATATCAGGCATTTCAGACTAAAAGAGTAGAAGTTTGACCCAAAATCCATGGATTAAGGGACCTGATGCCCATTGTCATTGTTATTTGTTTGTTTGGATTTTATGTTAATACTGTTCATAGTTGACTCTTTCATGATGAAAGGCTGCTCTTGAAGCATGGTTTTTTCTTGATAAGATACAGCCTATCTTGCTAATATCAGTTGAATGGCATCATGATATGCTTTGGTCATTGCATTAGTTTAACTATGAATATAGAGACTTAAAACAATTTAGTTGATGATAAATTCAGTGAAACATTATCTTGAACACAAAAGTTTCTCCCACTATTTGTGAAAAGTACCATGCCATTCCTTACTTCCTTCTTTAAGAATCCATTATTTTGATTTCCACTGTTTTCATGGCAGTATGCACTTATTGAGACAACCATCACAACATGGAAATAGGGAATATACTACCATCAGTGAAACAAATCATTAGAATACATAAGGGGACATGGGGACTGTTGGAAGGTACACTGGAAGGTACTACTCTAGAGGTTTATTTGATAAGTCTATTGCCCTATTTCCCTGTAGGGACTGCGGTAAAACAGCACCTAGTAATGAAACGATGGTAAACAACTAATACATTAATCAAAAAGTACGAACTTGGGTTGTTGGAAATTTGAATGACGAAAACCAGAACCCAGACATCTTGGTGTAATTATAGCTAGTTGTCTGGGTCACACACTTAAATAGATAAAACATCTCTTTTTTGCCTATAGCCTTGAAATTTGGAGAGAACAGAGGTGGTTTAACAAAGAGTACTTTGTTGAAGATTATGTAGCATTTATATCTCATATAGCTGTATATTGGCCATGTAATTAGCATGATTATACTTCACTCCTGAATAGAAGTAGTATAACTAGTGACTAACAGTCCAAGTAAAACGAAAGAAAACTATGGAATTCATGTTTACTACGTGTTATGTGACTTTCATGAGCAAAGTAAAATCACTCTAAAAAATTGTCACTGTCCTTGACAAGTGCTTGTCATGAGTACATTTTCTACATCATTGGTCTGATTTCCATTATTTTTACCTGTAGTTAATATTGTCTACATAAACCTTGACAACCCCCAAGATAAAGATTCACAATAAAGTCTCAGAAGAGATAAAAGGTTGAAGTTTGCTTTTATTTATTACTCTATATATATATTTGGGTAGTTTGATTTTGGGATTTTCAAGGGCTGGTGCTCAATTCTTACTACATCAAAAGATTCTCGTTTCTTGAATGGTATAGAAAGCAGGTATCTCACAGTCAAACAAGCTCATACTTCCCTATCAAGGTTTAAAAAACGTTCGTTTCATCAATGCAAGTTTTAAAGCAGAATGGAAATCAAACTTCCAATAATCAACTGAATCTTTGAACCTTGATAGGATTGATGAGCTGGTTTGACTGTAGTTGTCGTATTCATATTCAAATTCCTTTTGTTTCTTGATGGCCAGCCAAGGCCAACTTCCCCTGCCCTCCCCTGAGAGGTAAACTGTCCACAATCAGTTATCAAAATGACTAAGAAGCTGTATTTACACAGTTGGAGGGCATGGTGTGACTGTTCTAATGAGATGGTTAGAAATATTGCTTGTACTTTATCTGGGTTTTAAAAAGGCAAAAAGGGTGATTTTCTTTTTTTCTGCTCTCTGTGCTCGGGGAGGGGGGACTCCCTTATGTGGACTATACAGGGATGATTTGCTGAACAGGGTATGGTTTTTTTCGAGCTTGTCATAAACAGGGTATGCAATTTCACTCGAGTTCCAAGTTCTTCCTGAGTATTCTGTCATATTCAGGGTTTCTACTTTCGTATTGTGTAGTTCCAAAAATTATCCATACCCCCCTCACGGAGGAATTTTTTTAAGACACCCCCCTACCCCATACGAACTTTTTCTTCTTCCATACAAACTCTGGTTTTTTTTCTCTGACCCCCCTACTCTTCGGAAATTCCAAATTCCTCCATGGGGTGGGTATCGATGGTTTCTGGAAACTACACATTGACCGAAACTGGTTATTATGGTTGTAAAAAAAACAATATGCCAGATGACATGATAATTGAAACAGGAACTCAGTGCAATAAATTATAACTTTTGTCATAAACAGGTCTACAAATTTGAGTTTTTTTGTCATAAACAGGGTACCTACCCCTTTCAGAATCCCAACGGAACATCCCTACCCAAATTCTGGCGGAGTACCCCCCCTCCCTCCCTGGGTCCGTTTTCTGGCTCCATAGTGATGGCCAGCCAAGGCCATATAAAATTCCCCTGCCCTCCCATGAGAGGCAAACTGTCTGCATGATAATTATCATGACTTAGAAGCTGTATTTACACAGTAAGATACGTAAATCATCGAGAGGTTTTAAAAACAGATATCTTTCTCCTATTTATATTTTCATTATCTGATCTTGAATAGAATCCTGAGGTAAGTGAATTGTTTCGTATTCATAAATATTAAGAAAACTGTAAGTTGCAAGACGATCAAATCTAGTCGTATTCAATTATTTGGCAGGAAAATGGCGGAGATGCATGATCGAATAAGATCAATCAGTCATAGCTGTAGAAGATAAGCTTTTTTCGTCCTTTTCGGTAATTATTTGATTGACCTTCGATCTTAGTTTCTAAGTTTAGAATACCAATTCTTATGTTGTGTTATGAAGACGATTATACACAAAATATGGAAAGTTTTTCCGTACCACTTCTTTCCGTATTGTTCTCCCCATCAGGTTCAAACTGTTGTGAATTTTTGTCTTATTCTTATTCTCACCGTTCATATCTATTCTTACAGCTTTTTCGTTTTATTTTCTCCCGGTAGTGTTCGCAGACGTGTTAATATATGTTTTAAAATTATTACCTTAGTTCTTTTATTCAAATTTAGTAATTATAATGTCCCATAAAGCTGAAGATGTTTTGTCTTATTTGGCCAAAAAACCTAAGAAATATAATTGACTTCTTAATTGTTTCTTTTGGATGTTAGCTTATTAGATATTACTGTTTTACAGCTGTGAAGAATGGCCCTGAGTAATATGTACAAGCCACAAACAAATAATATATTAGATCTGGAAAGTGATGAGGATGATTTCACTGAAGATGAACTAGATAATGAACTAGATGACTACAGCAAGAGCTTTTCAGTCCGACATGTCAGCTCAAAATCAGAAGTACAGAAGCCACTTATGGCCCCACACACGAAAACAAAGATTCGGCACAAGCATACAAAACCTTGGTGCACAACAAAGTCTTGTTTGTCATGTTTTATGTGGTTAGCATTCTTTAGCATCTGTGTTGTTGGTCTTGTATTGCTTATTTTACGTGCTATTGATTCTGCTGATTTAAATGCAAACAGTGAATCAAACCATGTGAAAAAAGGGATTCAAGGGGAACATGTTTTTTATGGAAATGACAAGAACATTGAGGCATGTGATGTCCTTAAGACTAAGAACATTTGGCATTCCAATTTACCAAAACTCATGACCGAAACAGCTGTCCGCCTGAATGATGTTAATGGTGATGGTGTAAAAGACATCATCATCAGCTTTTCCACTGGTGTTGATGCTCATAAACCCCCAAGACTCTCCTGTGATCTCTACTTCAATGGTTCATACCCCTGCTTTGGTGGTGCTTTGGCTCTTGATGGTAACACAGGGAAAGAACTGTGGAGGCATTACTCTATGCATGAGATTTATGCATTAAACTGTAATGGAGACTTGGATCATGATGGCACTTGGGATTGCCTGTTGGGTGGTAGAGGAGGAGCTTTCCAGGCAATCAGTGGGAAGACAGGAAAATTGCTGTGGAACATGGATGAACAGCCAGCAAGAGATGAGAATATGAACTTTTATACAGCCCAGTTTATTCGTGACCTGGATGGAGATGGTGTTATGGAGGTATTGGCTGCTCATGGAGGCGATCCTCTTGCGTAAGTACATTGTACACTATCTACAGCTATTATACACATATTATATATATATATCAGTGTCATCATAATCAAGTAAGTGTCAAGTAACTAACAAAAATTTTGAAGAAGATATAACTAGCTAAAAACTAGTGTGAGCTGCGTTGGTGTTTCTAATGAAACAGTAATAGTGAAAAGGTAAATTATACACCGTGAAAAAGATGAAAAAACTTACTGACATTTCGGACGCTAGTCCTTCGTTCGGAGTACAAAAAAAGCCCCAAAAAAATTTCAACAAAAATTTTAACCAATTGATATTTAAGTTGACTAATAACAGTGCAACCACTATTTCTTGTCATAGAGAGGCAAACAGTCCAAAAAGACTAAAAGGTAGACTGATCATTTTCTCTGGGAAGACAGGGAAAGTACTTAGATGGACAATAGTGCCAGATGAAAGAGAGATCTATTTTTCGCCAGTCTTGTATCATAAAAAAGATGGCAGACAGATGGTTATCTTTGGGACTGGCGGAGAAACACACCCTGGTGGCTTATGGGTGATTCCATTGATGAACCTTTATTTAGGTATGGTGGAAACAGCCCAGCAAATTTATGAAGACAAGTATAAAGGTACATAATAGTACTATAGTCATATATAACAGTACTGATTATGATAGGATTCTTACTAATTACCTAAAACCCTTGATCATCAGGAGTCATGACACCCCCTTTACTGGTGGATTTAAACAAAGATGGCACTGTGGATATAGTTATATCCATGTTTAACACTACAGTTGCTGCTTTTGATGGAGAGACATACAAGATGATCTGGAATTATTCCTTTCCCAATAGTGAATCATACGCGTACGTATAATAGGGTATTGAACAGCTATGAGGGGTATAATATATAGGGATGGTATAAAATCAACTTTTACATGCATTCATTGTTAGCTAACATCCATACCCCACACCCATAAAAAGAACAAAATTACAGAGTTTGTATGGAAAAAAATTGGAAGTTGTTGGGGGTAGGGGGGACTACACATTTTGTATTAGTTATGTTCTCGAATGTTGAGCAAAGTCATTTGATTTTTTCTGATATCTTGCTAGAACTCCTGGAGCAGGTTTATATAATGATGATGACATTCCTGACATAATGGTTCGATACAACTATGGACCGGGATTTCCTATATACTACTATTCACAGGTATTTACATCAAACTAGTTTTCATCTACAAGCTTTGTTATTTGATACAAATACATTTGCTTGTCTCTATTTATCCTTGTAAAGGTTACCATTCTTGATGGGAAGACTGGTCAACCACTAGTCACACCATTCAAAAAATCTTCAGTAGTTGTGAATAGCTCCCCACTCTCAGTCAGTATGGAAGGTTTGGGAAACGACCTATTCATCTACTGGATGGCAGATTGCAAGGGCTTTGAAGGAGATGGAAAGGAATTCTCATTTGTTGAGGGTACAAATGTGCATGAACAGAGCAGAGCAGACACTTGTCAGCTGCGCTACAACACCAAGTCTTTCAGCAAGATTAATATAATGAATAGAAGGACAGGATTTCCTGGCAAAACAATTTACAATTCAGGTAACCTATAAAATGCTTGGATTAATCGTTACCAGGTGGCATATTTTAAGGCAAAACAGAATGAAAACTGTTTGATCAAATTATCATGGTATGTAAAGCATGCAGGCTGAGTTATTTCAATAGAGTTGCTTTGCTAATCTATATGGTGTTAATCTTAGATGAGTATTGGGAATTAGAACACTCGGAAAATGACACAATACCATCCAAGAAAGAAGGAAGAAGAAAAAGGCATATAGGAGTACCCGATCATGGTGGCTTTCAACGTATCATAGCAACAGGAGGTTTGGCACCCTCCCTCCAAGTCGGCAACGATGGTCCTGCAAACTCTATTGATGTAGTTTTTACAACTTATTGGCAGTATCCTGCTAAAGTAAGGATTATTTTACCTGAAGATAAGGCTTGTGTTGAACACTACAGGAAGCTTGCTAAACAAGGTGAGTCAGACTAAAACGTTAGCTCGATCTTATCTAACACGCGAACAGGTCTTTAGCCAGGAACGAAAAAATAATGTAAAGATGTCACCAATTAAAGTATGTTTTTTATTATATCTTGTAATGGGGGCAGACAATAAATAAAACTAACATTAAATTTTGTCGTAAAAATTAACTGTATTTGATCCAGCAGAACTATTTTAATGATCATTCACTAGTAATGTCGGTTGCTTTGTTTTCGAGGATGTTCAGTTTCTTGACTGCATTAACGGGATCAGTGCTAGATTGTCATTCACTCATAGTATTTACGTTAAAGAAGGCGTCAATCTGCCCAATTACGTACAGTACTATTTATTGTATTTATTATTTTTGGGCAAAATATGAGGCGATCATTATTTTACAGTTTCATTTATCAAGATTTTACCTTAATTTACTATGGTGAGGTTCTAGAAACATGAAATAAGATATTGATTGGAAATCACAAGTTAGTAACTGAGCGTTCTTGAGTAAAACTTTGATCTTCCAGTTTTTAACTAAGAATTACCCACCATGGATAAAACAACTCGAAACTTGACATGTATGGTAGTGTGGGCGGTGACGATGACTTCAAACCCACTTGCGATGCATAACAAAGCTTCTTAACGGATTATCTAAAAGTGATATCATTTTTCCCATATTAATACTCAGACATCTTTAAAATCGGGGGATGTGTAGCCTACCGGCTGACTGAAGTATTAGAATAATCTTATTTTTTGTCCTGATTAGAGCTGAACATAATCCTATAAGATATTCAGTAATTCCCTTGCCAAGTGGAAAGAATATTAAGTTTCTTTAGAATTCGAAAAAGAGAAGGGGTGTCTAGATAGGTAAATCTGCAGTACAGTATTTATATTATAGGATTATTAGAGTTAAAATCGCTAGGTGTGCACCAACAAGCCACCTGTACCTTTCTCTTTTTTTCTGAACAGTATGCATGCCGGCGGTCGTGTTAGGCGTAGTTAGCGACCCTATAACCTTTAGGAAATGCTTGCCGGGTTGACTTGCCCAAAAGTTGTTTTCCATACCTTTGTTGCAGCCGTTAAATATGGCGCATATGTTTTACTGTGTTGCATTCCGCTGACAGGAAAATTCAAGAATAAAGTCAACACAGAGGAAAACGAGAAACTTGGCATATACGACGCAGGAGACGCAGCTGTCAACATTTGTTTGAAGAAAAAAGAAAAAGCATCGTCCACCAATACCGACAAGATTTACGTCAGCCAAGAAGATTTTGACTGGTACAAGATTCATTTTGGTAGTTTAACAGTGTACAGATTTCAGATCAGTTGTGAGTGTAAAAGCCTTGTTACTGAGAACAAGTGCAGCAGATTTCTACCAATGAATCAACAGGGGTGGGGAGGGTACATGGGTACCTTGGGTAATAGCTATTATTTGCCTAGATATTAGGCTCCCTTAAATTCGCCACTGAGAAAATCTTAATAAATTCTTTAATAAGAATACACATGTAAATAATATAAATATATGTCTGCAGCGTCAGGACCTAAATAAAGATTAAAGAATTAATGTTAATTTAATAATAGCAGTTCTTTTTTAAGCCTCTTCCATTTTCCTAGCATTCCCTGAGTTTGACGACACTGTCAGTCCTGATTTGATTATTTATTTCTTGGTTGGGATTCAATAAACCAAGTCTCATGACCACTTTCCGCCATGTTGGATGATATAATCATTTCTGATGAATTCAGTCCTAATAAAGGAGAAAAGATGTGACAAACATGTCTTTAATTCAGTAACAGTCGCTTGTCTGTTCCTACCTGCGGCAGCCAACAAGTTCGGCATGCCTTTGATTCCACCTTTTTGAACTGTTCATCTTCACATTAAAAACAAGGTGTTGAAAACCTTGTCTTGGGCTAAAAACCGCCTTAGAAAAGAAAGGTCAAAAAAATGGATGCGACACTGAGCGCAGGCTTCATGTCTATTCAGATTACATGACTCGATAATTATAATTATTGATTTCTTTCAGCAAGAGATCTACTATCATTCAGCACTCTAGTCTCTCAGCATTTGTGTCAAGACATTGAGACCAAGATCGTATAACGGAAGACGTATTCTTGCATAATTGGACTTTTTGACCCAAAACTAAACTTGGTTATGAGTACCTCCCACCGATATCCGCCCATGCGCCCTGCAGGTATAAAGCAACGAGCGGAATCGTTGTAATAGTTGACTCTTTCTGTGAAAAATGTGGTTTTGTAGCATGAATATTGTACTCGTTTTCGCTGAGCCTCATGAGTCTAAGGCATTAACAGAGGGCTCCTCCAGAACGATGCTACTTTACCGGCCTTCCCCAAGGAAGGCTACGTTACCCTCCAACCTCAGGATTGTATAATTTTCTGTTTATTTTTTCCCAAAGTAGTCAGCCACCTTAAGGTTTTGCTGTTTTGTCTCTTGATGTTTTTTTTGTGCGTGCGTTTTTTTCATTCCATAACCCTGAACGGCCATGCTAAAGGGAAAGACATAACAGCTACCAAAGGCAACTGCCAGCCTTTAGACCCGTACACTAACATGCGATATCAAGCATCATGGTTTATATTAAGGAGTCCATTAGGAGAGAGGTAACACTTTTCTGTATAATAGCTAATAATAAGTAAAGGATCCCTGCCCTGGATCCTAGCTTTAACCTTGTCTCCAATTGCAACAGCTAAAACTTTGGTATTCTAGTTCAAATCTTGTTTTATCGAGTTTTTCAACCGGGGTTTGTTAACAATTTTAGCAACTGCTATCCTAGAGGAAAAGAATCAATTTCGTTTTTTGCCATCCCATTTTCTCATTCCCAATTACCAAAATCTCATTTTCCATTCCTTACTCCCCAGGTTATTTATTATCGCCATGCAATGAGCAGTTTTCCTTCACTAACCCAGCATTACTAGCACCGTTAGTTAAGTTGCATATACGTACAGGTACTTCAAAAAAACGTCGGTGAATAACGTTATGTTGCATGAAGTATATTATATTCATCGGTAAATAATGTCAGCACAGAAAAAAATGTACCGAGTTCGCTGATTGGATATACATAGTGCCCATAGTGCATTTTGGGTGGGATGCAGCTAAACTTTAATTTATTCAGCCACAAAAATATCGTTTGGTTTTTTACAGTAGCCCGAATGTAAACATTTCCTGTAACCATTAAAGTCTATTCATCAGTTGGTGTCGTTGTCTTGCCGTTTTTCTTCGCACAGGTGTGATGTCGGTGCCATGGGCATGAGAGCCAGCCAGCCAGACTGATAAAAATAGAACCAAATCACGTGACTAACCCCAGTCTCCTCAAGGATTGCCCGATCTTTGCAAACAGCCGATGTTTACTTCAATTTTTGGTTGAATGTGGGCTGCATTCTGCCGTCTTTTCCTCGAAAAATCAACATTCAGATCGTTGGAAGAGTAATTTTATAACAGTAAGTATCGTATTAACATATAATCTATGGATTTGAATCGAAGTATGCATCGGTACACGTTGAAATACCTGTTAGAATCAGACAGTTTTCTCGCACGACACACGATTCAGCTTACAGCCATAACGTTGTTTTGGTATACTTTTTGCATCTGAATATTACTTGGGAGAGCGATTATTTGATTTTTGGGGTCTGTAAATCGTGCTATTTTGGGTATAAATGAAAGGATTCAGGTTGTGTCTGGTGTTAATCGACATTTTTTTTTTCGTAACTTTGAGGGCTAAGGATTTAGGCTTTGGTCCAAAAATAAACGCCAAAGTTTTACATTTAGCTTGCGACCGACCCTAATTTCCTTGATCGGCGTTACACTAACATGAATCTATTGCCTTCCTCTCTTAAATCTTATTTTTGTTTTGAGAGTGTCGCTACCTCGGTAGCTTGTCGAGCACGTTTTATCTTGAATCGATAAACTTTGACACTTTTCTTATGGATTGCCTGTTCAGCAAACCGAACCAGCTATCAGTACATAAGACTTGATACCCTCTATCTACTTTCATGGCATACATTTTACCTATTGCTAAGTACTTATTGCTAAGAGGCTAAAGACATCCGCAAGGAATAAACCAAAAGTAAACACTTTATTTGTGTGAAAAATAGTGATTACGAAGTAATAAATGTTTGCCTGACGATCGAATTCATGGCTCGCGCGTGTAGTGGTCGAGCATAACCTCAAATTATTCTGAAAACCATTCCCGCCTGCAGGATGCCAAAATACAATCTGTTCTTGTAAAAAAACTGCTCCACTTACCTTCGGATATGTTTTACAAGATTTACGTATTGTAACGCTACTTGTTTGCCGAGATTTTCTTGAACAGCCACAGAGAGATCAGCAGGACATCACCCAATACTCTACAGTCAACATCACCCCATCCATTCATTATGTACAAAAACTACAAGTTTACATAACATATGGTGTATTCTGCTTTAAGTTTATCTTTCTTTTGTTTGTAGTGGTGCATGTAAATCGAAACCTAACCGCAAATGGTTGATCTTGTTTACTAGTCCCTCGTCTTGAACGTAACGCCTCAATGAACTACAAAGTTACATATATCTATTTCCTGATTTATGTATTCAATCATTGGTGTAAAAAAAAATTTCTTTTTTTACATATTTTTATGGTGTAATAGATACATAGTTCATTCCTCAAGTCCTTATGATTTGAAGTACTAAGACAAATGCATGCTATGGTTTTTCTCACACTCGTCGAAAACTTGTAATCTAAACATTTCAGATCTGGTTTACTTATATTATTTTTATTGTGGTCACAGATCGCCCTTGTTTGAGAACCAATTCCTCTTAACAATAATTGTAAATAAGCTTGATCACGTTGTTCGTACTTTATGAATCTACTAATTACACAAATGTACAAGATGGTTTCATCATTCAGTAATAGAAAGCTTGTTTATTCGCAGATAGTGTGATATCACTGCACAATTAAGGGTACTATAATATATGTATCCGTTGTACACCTCTTAATATCATTCATATCCATACAGCTAGGAATAGTCACCCACCATTCATCTATTGTTTCATGTTTATTTCAGTATTTATATTTTTTTAATTCTAGTATCTATCAATAAAGTGAAAGGATTCTTTTACTTTATCAAGTTAGAAAACATGTTAACTGCTCCAAAATTAAGTAGTTTTTAATTAATTTTTCTTGATTGCATTACAATAGATCTGATGGACCCTTTTGATGAGGTTTGTTTGTCTATGAATTATTGTAGTGGGCAATGTCTGTGTCTGTTACAAGTATTGATGAGAGTTTGCAAGAAAATAGTGATCACTCAGATACAATGGTAGTTTCACTTTCATTTTCCCTTTACCAGGGGGAGGCACGGAAGCCACTGGTTTTTACCAAAACAATGAGTCTGATAGTTTATGTCTGAATGTTGGTTCCTGAATCTCTTGAGGATAAATTTGAAATTCTGTAAATATGAGTAGATTTTTATCTAATTTATATACATTTTTTTAAATTGTTTTTAGAATGAAGGCATTTAACCTGTGAAATAAAAACTATTAGTCAATGTGTAATAGTCAAATAGACATAAAAGAAAGCAATGGAATTAAGGTTTGCTAAAGTGTATTAGTCTAATATTTATTTCACAGGTTTAATGACTTCACTCTAAATTGTTAGTTTAAGTAGGCAGGTTCATGCCAACCTGTGCTGCCCAAATATGAACTTGCATTAGCAAATAAAGTATGTGTCTTTGTATGTACTTTACATATAACTTATAAAGTAATAAGGAAATCAGGTATGCCTTGAGTGTTTTTTTAGAATATAGAAAGTTGTTTATTTTTCTTGTAACATTACTGTCAATAACAATAACACACAGCTTGTCTTAATATGTTATATTTCTTGTAACTACTTCTTTTCTTTATTTTTAAACATGTTTTGAATTGTAGTAGTTGTGGTTGATAATAATCTGCATGAATAGCAAGTATATAATTGCACCATCAATAGAACCTACACTACATGACAAATCAAACACATTTGTAACAGGTAAAATGTGCAGATTTGAGAAATGTTTGAAAATTACCTAAGGCCAAATTTGATAGCTGTTATTTACACAATATGTACTTAAGGCCTATCAATATTATTTGTGGAACCCTTCTTCCTTACTTTCCATTTATATATTACCATGGCAACTAGCTAATATTCTATTGACATTTTGTCATACTGCTGCCTGACCTGCAATTGTAATGAGTAAAGAAGACTGTTCTTAAAATAGCATTTATCACACCTAACTGTAGGCTATATAAAGAAAGTTGTACACTTGTATTGTTTGTTGCAAAACAAATTGCCAAGGAAACGTGTTAGGGTCATGTTGTTTTTTCAGCCAGAATCGTTGAATAAGGTACATGGTTTGCTGTTGGAAGATATATTCTAATACATTTTACTCACTATCCTTCTTATGTATTGTATAAATGTATTGTCTGTAGGAAAAAAAAATTATTAGATTTTATCATGCCAAGTTCTTTCAAGGTCACATTGGAGATTGAAAATGGGTTTTTATTTTTTTTAATGCAGAATGAAATCTTTTTCCTTGGTATAACTAAATCTATAAAAAAAAACAATTATTGAATTCAGTTTTCAAATAATTTCATACATTTTCAAGACCTCAGTCATTTTATTGTATTTTTATTACTTTTCAGAGATGGATCCAGGGGTGGTGAAGGGGGTGGGTTGGCACCCCATTTTCACTCAAATTTCACACTATTATTCTTAGCAAGCCACCCCTTTTTCCTTGATAGTTACTCCTCTCCCCCTTCAAAAATTACCTGTATCTTCCACTACTTTTAAAAGATATTCTGTCTGAGAATTGTAGTGAGTTCTTCTTAAAGAAATATAATTTCTCCTTGTACTTCAGTTCAGGTAAACTGATATCCTTAATTTTCATGCAACACAATGAACAGATCCCAAACAAACTGGGGACAGTTGATGTCAGAAGATTACTTGGCCCTTGATTAAATCACCTGAATAACAAACCAGGCACATTGATTGTATTGCTGAGTCCATTTTTGAGTATCCTACTAAACCAATTAGCATTATTCCAGGTTTTCTAGTTTATATAGGAGAAATTCTTAAAAGCAAATACTTTGATGTTGAATTTGTACCCATCATTCATATGAGAGTAGATATGTAGGGAATAAACTGAAGGTTGCAAGTTATAGATTGATGACTTAACTCTCTCCTATCTGTCTAGTTAATATTCTTGTGACTTGTCAGGCACTTGCGGCAAACTTGGAATATTTCCACAAGCTAAACAGTTACATTAAATGATATGAATTATTTGATTTTTGTTTCAGCAAAATCCAGCAGCTATCATTATATAAACCCAAATATATTTCAAATATATCTTTGTTAATACCTATATTCTCCACTTTCAAGGTCAAATCCGTATATTCTGTCAACACGTTTTACTGTTTCCTGTTGGTGTCACACAACGAATTCAGTCATATCGGCTAGTTTTGTATCCAGAAAAGGTGATATATATAGTGCAACCTGCTATCTATAACCTGCCACCCGTGATCTGTAATCTGCAGTTTACTTCTCCCGGTACAGTTGAGGTTCTTTGAATGAATGAATGAGGGTAACACCTGACAGTTATAATTTAAAAACTCATACTGATAACCTAGAGGCCCTCTTTAGTTTCTGAAAGGAATAATATTGACAAGTGTAGTCTTAGGTCATTTACTGAGAGGTCTTGTGGTCATACGTTGAACTTTTTGTACTGGATTTGTTTGGGCCTGCCTCATTCTTAAGACTTGCATCAGATCCGGCAGCTTGAGCCAACAAATATGAAGTACTTGATCACTCGACGGCCGGAAGTTTCTATTTGAGAATATCTATTTTTTAGATTCATTCATCATTCAGGACACTTACCTGTTCTTTCCGTTGCTCTTTAAATGATTAGATAGTTTATACAATCTTTTTGAAGCTTAACCTTTTTCAAATCTGCAGAATGTCAGAGATGGAGTTGCAACAAGAAAACGTTCCTCCGTCGATGCGTAGTTATCGTTCTACATCCACGTGTAGTGAAGGTTCCGACGCGGTCTTCTTAGAAAACAACATAGCAGCTGACTCGTCAAACGCCAAAATAAAACGATCCAATAGCCTTGAAGAACTGGAACCATGTCAGTTTATCAGAAAATTAAACTTAAACTCGTCGAAATCAGAAGCAGACGTAGTGCCAGAAGAAAATGGCAAGGCAGCCGAGGTTGTACAAGAGGGATCCACAGGTCCACTTTGTGTAGTATGTAGTGACAAAGCTACTGGATATCATTATGGCGTGTTTACTTGTGAAGGATGCAAGGGCTTCTTTAAGCGTACTGTACAGAAACAGTTAGATTACACCTGCAAAGCTGATGGAAAGTGTGACGTTAACCAAATGACTAGAAACAGGTGCCAATACTGTCGATTCCAGAAGTGTCTGGACAACGGCATGCTCAAGCTCGGTAATCAAACTTTTTATATTAATGCAGTATATTTCCAATTCTCATTCAGTTATGTGTGCCTATGTGACAGAGTCAAAAGACACTATTTCGGACAGTAATTATTTAGTCATAAATCTATATTTTAATTAGGAATGCCTCGTGTACACATAGGAATGTAATTCTTTAGTTAACTGTTTGCGTGGAAAATGCGTAAGCAAGAAATAATTTCCGTACGTAATTACATTACAGTGAGTCATGCCTAGGTTTGGCGCTTGTTTACGTAAGTTCGTGTTTGGGACATCCTGTTTGCGCCTAGGGCGTGCAACATTGCATAGGATGTGTAAGGTCTTAAGAATGCAGGTTTTTCCATAAAAATAGGCCCAAACTAAGCTTAAATCAGTGTAGTAAAAGTTCTTGAAGACGTTGCACATATCAAGACAAGGAATTCTCTACGATGTAAAGAGATATCCTGTAATCTTGTTCCCGTTTTTTTTCGAGTATTGTAAAGTTGTGTGAATTTTTCAATAAATTCTTTTGTCAAAACCACTTGCAATCTGATTCATAGCTGAGCGCCTTGCCGCCGGTTACATTTTTGGTGTCAGAAGTGGGATTGCAAGAAAGTTGACATTAGTAGTTACTGATTATTTACCAACGGGAACGAGACTGAAATCATGGCAGAAGAAGCTGTGGCTGCACTCACAGAGCAATTGGCTGCACTCAAGGCACAGCTGGATGGCATGCAGGCTGAAGGAGGACCCCCTGCCCAACCTGTTCCTGCACCAGTGGTAAAAGTGACAGTGCCAAGGGAGAAGAAGCTGAGAAAGTATGCTGGTGGTAGAGACGACAAGGTGCTTGAAGACTGGATAGCGGATGCACAGAGGTCTGTGGCTGCCCAGAAGTTAACTTCTCAAGAGGCAGTGGATTTCCTGTACCATAGCTTAGAAGGAGCGGCTCGAGATGAAGTTCGACTAAGGCCTGCGGATGACTGGACAGACCCGGAGGGTTTCTTCAGGATTCTGAGAGACGTCTTCGGAGAGAAGCTCACCAAGACCCAGCTTCTCCAGAGGTTTTTCGCCAGAAAACAAGGTGACAGGGAGCCCATCCAGGACTTTGCCCATGCCCTGATGTCGATGGCGGAGCACATAACCAGAGTACACGTAGGAGCCCTGGAAAACAAGGACCAGAACCTCAGAGACACATTCGTTGAGAACTTGCGTGACAACCTGTTGCGCAGGGATCTCAAGCGCTATATCAGAGAACATCCCGAGAAGACCTTCAACGAGGTGAGGCAAGAGGCCTATCGTAGCTCGGAAGACACAGATAGAGGAGCACATCGCCATGCAGCGGCCAAGGAGGTGTTGGTGGAGAGCAACCAAGTAAATGCCATCCAAGAGCTTACAGCAGGACAGAAGGCCCTGGTGGAGAGGCTCATGCAGCAACAAAAATTGCTGGATGAGCAGCAGAAGCTGCTAACCCAACTTACCATGAAGTTAGCAAGCCCATCACCACCACGAAGTCCCCCACGTGGTCCGAGGAGATGTTACAACTGCCACGAGCTTGGACATCTTCGGCCGAACTGCCCAAAGCCCCTGAAAGACAAGGCACCAGCAGCACCACAGAAGGAGTCAAACTCCAGCTCTCCACGGCAGTGAGCCACGCCGTGGAGAGGAACTGTAGTGGCTCTAATTCTCTTTTTCAGAACGAAAAGTTTGTCGGGACAAGTCCCACAGTGGTGGCGAGGATTGGCGGAGTACCTGTGAAAAGCTTAGTGGATACGGGCTCCATGGTTACCCTCATCACCGAGTCGTTCTACAGGGAAAAGCTACAGTCAACCCTAGGAGACCTACACCCTGAAACAAGATTACTGCAGCTGCGAGGAGCTAACGGTTTGGACATCCCTTACATTGGATATATCGTCGCTACAGTAGAGATCGGAGGAGTGGTGGTCCCTGGGTGCGGCATCTTCATCACGAAGGACACAGCAGCCACTACAGTCATGCAGAGGAGGGTACCTGGCCTACTGGGAACCAACGTTCTTGGGCAGGTGCCCCAATACCAACAGATCCTGCAAGATGAAGAGAAGAAGAGTAAACGTAAAACTGGGTTCGTGAAAGTAGCCGGCTCAGACAAAGTCTGGGTCCCTGCTTTCACGGAATCTGATGTCTTGGTCACAGGCCCATCATGGGGCACTGATGCTGTGATCGAACCCCTTGGTGTACCAGTAGAAGGAAACCTCACCGTGGCCAGTACTCTCGTGGATACTACCAAGACGTGTTACTATGTCAGAGTTGCCAACCAGACGGCAAAGGACATATGGCTAAAGCCGAGGACGCGGATTGGAATTGTGCGAGAGGGAGAGATGGTCAAGAGAGGAGAGCAGTTGGAGTTCCTACACGAGAATAACATGGTGACAGTGTGCTGTAACCTTAGTGCTGACCCTCAGATGCCACCCCAACGGGAAGCTGTGGGCAAAGTACGTTGGCAAAGGATACAGACACCCCCTCACGGGATTACCCTGGAACATTTCCCCGGGACGGAACTTCAGAGGGAGAAAGCTCTCCAGATGTTCGAAAGAAATGAAGAGGTGTTTGCTTCATGTAAGGAGGACCTTGGCTGTACAAAGACAACATATCATCGCATCTACACAGACGATGATGTGCCTGTCACAGAGCGTTACAGAAGGATTCCTCCAAACCAATACCAGGAGGTGCAACAGCATCTACAAGACTTGCTAGAAAAAGGAGTGATATGTCCAAGTGAGAGTAACTATGCCTCCCCAATAGTGCTTGTACGAAAGAAGTCTGGAGCCTTGAGGATGTGCGTCGACTACCGGAAGCTGAACCAGAAAACCAAGCGTGATCAGTACCCCCTACCAAGGATAGAGGAATCACTGGAGGCACTGCGTGGCGCAAAGTACTTTTCCACCATAGATCTGGCATCAGCCTACAATCAAATTGAAGTCCATCCTGATGATCAGCACAAGACTGCGTTCACAACGCCCATGGGTTTGTTTCAGTACACTCGGATGCCGTTTGGACTACAGAATGCCCCAGCGACCTTCCAAAGGTTGATGCAAGGAGTCTTCCGAGAGGACATACTTCGCACCCTGATGGTCTACCTGGACGACATCATAGTCTTCTCATCCACCATTGAAGAACATCTTGAGCGGTTGGAAACGGTATTCAGTAAGCTGAAGCATCATGGATTAAAGGTTGAACCAACCAAGTGTCAACTCTTCAGAGATCGGGTGTCCTACCTGGGGCACGTGGTCTCTGCTGACGGTGTCGAGACAGACCCTGAAAAGACAAAGGCAGTTAACGAGTGGCCAGTCCCCCAGACAGTGCGCGATGTGCGATCATTCCTTGGTTTCGCGTCTTACTACAGAAGATTTGTCCCCAAGTTCGCTCAAGTGGCAGGTCCGCTGCACAAGTTAGTTGCTGAGCTCGGGAGCGGAGGAAGTAACAAGACCACCCGAAAGCAGATTGGCGTACTGTGGACAGAAGAGTGCCAAAAGAGCTTCAACAAGTTAAAGAATCTACTAACCTCAGCACCAGTGCTGGCCTACCCGGACTACACCAAGCCCTTCATCCTAGAGACGGATGCGTCCAACGAAGGATTGGGAGCCGTGCTGTCCCAAGAACAGGACGGAAGAGTCAAAGTGACCGCTTATGCCAGCCGAGGCCTGAGAGGTGGAGAGCGAAACATGGAGAACTACTCATCGAGGAAGCTGGAACTACTAGCCTTGAAGTGGGCTGTATGTGAGAAGTTCAGGGAGTACCTGCTGGGATCAAAGTTTGTCGTCTACACAGACAACAACCCGCTGACATACCTACAGTCAAAGAGTAAGCTGAAAGCTGTGGAGCAGAGGTGGGCTGCAGAGTTAGCAAACTTCAACTTCACCATCAAGTACCGCCCTGGACGTCACAACCAGAATGCAGATGCTCTAAGTCGCATCAACCGAGATGAAGAACCAACCACAGTTGAAGTAAGAAGTACACTAGCCTATTCTACCAATACTACAGACCTACCAGAAGAGGTACGTCAACATTTGATGGTATCAGCAGCGTTCATAAGCAACACAGAGACAAGTGCGCTGGAGGAGCAAGCAACCTCATTCCCAACCACACCTCTCACAGAGATCCAACGACTACAGCAGGAGGACCCATGTATCAGTCGTCTCCTCCACTACCGAAACCTTGGACGTCGGCCAAGTAAAAGGCAAAGCCAACAAGAGACAAGGGATACAAGGAAGTTGCTTAGTCACTGGAACAGGATTGAGGAAAGCCATGGAGTTCTCTACCGCCGTACAGGAGTCGGACAGGGAAGTGAGCTTCGGTTACTGCTACTCCCCACATCAATGAAATCACAAGTACTGAAGGGTGCGCACGATCAATGTGGACATCAAGGACAAGACAGGACAGAACAGCTCTTGAGGAAAAGATGTTGGTGGCCCGGTATGCGAGGAGATGTGAAGCAATGGATCTCAAATTGTGAAAGATGTGTCATTGCCAAAGGATCCTACCTTCCAGTCAAGACGCCGATGGGCAGCCTACTAGCTACTAGGCCATTGGAAGTGCTAGCGATGGATTTTACCTTGCTTGAGCCTGCAACAGATGGAAGAGAAAATGTCCTCGTGTTAACAGATGTGTTCACAAAGTTTACAATTGCTGTACCTACCCGTGATCAGAAAGCTACAACCGTAGTCAAGACCCTGATTAAAGAATGGTTCCTTGTGTATGGAATCCCCCAAAGAATACACTCTGACCAAGGCAAGTCATTTGAGGCAGAACTAGTCAAGGAGTTGTGTGCAGTGTATGGAATTAAGAAGTCAAGGACAACCCCCTATCATCCTCAAGGAAATGGGCAGTGCGAAAGATTCAACCGTACACTACATGAGCTTCTAAGAACTCTACCAGCAGAAAAGAAAAGAAGGTGGTCTGAACACCTGAAAGAGTTATGTTACGCCTATAATGCTACGCCACATGCAACGACTGGATACTCACCCTTTTACCTGATGTTTGGTCGAGATGCCAAGCTACCTTTGGACATTCTACTTCCTGATGATGACAGACAAGTGACAGTAGACAACCAGCAATGGATTACCAAGCACCAGACTCGTCTACGAGAAGCTTACACCACTGTGACACAAAACTTGAAGGAAGCTGCTACCGTCAGAAAGAAGATCCATGACCAGAAGGGCAGAGCACTGGCCGAACCACTACAAGTTGGAGAGCGAGTACTCCTTCGCAACCGTAAAGTCAGAGGAAGAAACAAGATTCAAGATAAATGGGACAACCAAGTGTACAAAATCGTCGAACGAAGAGACAACAATACATATGTCGTTGAAAGAGCTGATGGACATGGAGGAGATAAAGTTGTTAGTCAAGGAGAAATGCAAGTGTGTCCAAGACCAATGCTGGAGATACGAGGACGACACAAGCAAGCTGACAGGTCTAGACAAACATGTACTGCATCGCCAGAATCATCAGATGAAGAAGATGACATTGGAGGAATGACAATCGCCTTTCAACCAATGACAGAACCAGCTGAACCTGATGATGATGATGATAGTGATGATGTGTCTGAGGAAGAACTGGCTGCACCTGTACTTCGACGTTCCACAAGGACAACGGCAGGCCAACACAGCAACCTCTATAATCTTCCAAGATCCGCACTTCAGCACTGACGAGTCCACCTGCGCATCATTGTTCCTGAATTTGCTCGAGGACGAAGCAAACAAAAAGGAGGGGCAAGTGTGACAGAGTCAAAAGACACTATTTCGGACAGTAATTATTTAGTCATAAATCTATATTTTAATTAGGAATGCCTCGTGTACACATAGGAATGTAATTCTTTAGTTAACTGTTTGCGTGGAAAATGCGTAAGCAAGAAATAATTTCCGTACGTAATTACATTACAGTGAGTCATGCCTAGGTTTGGCGCTTGTTTACGTAAGTTCGTGTTTGGGACATCCTGTTTGCGCCTAGGGCGTGCAACATTGCATAGGATGTGTAAGGTCTTAAGAATGCAGGTTTTTCCATAAAAATAGGCCCAAACTAAGCTTAAATCAGTGTAGTAAAAGTTCTTGAAGACGTTGCACATATCAAGACAAGGAATTCTCTACGATGTAAAGAGATATCCTGTAATCTTGTTCCCGTTTTTTTTCGAGTATTGTAAAGTTGTGTGAATTTTTCAATAAATTCTTTTGTCAAAACCACTTGCAATCTGATTCATAGCTGAGCGCCTTGCCGCCGGTTACACCTAGATACTAAATCCTTTCATTTAGAATAAACATTTCACCTCTAGTCGTGTTAAATGGTGTATATTGGTTTGTTGTCTTGCAGCCGTCAGGCAAGATCGCGCCCCAGGTGGAAGACACAGACATGCATCGCTCCAAGATCACAAACTCAAAAAGCCAAAGCTAGCATCAAAACCATCTAAAAGTTCGTCGTTGGAAGTGGACTTAACTTCTAGCCAAGGGGAAGACCAATATGTAGAGGAATCAGAGACGTCAGACGAGTACATGGAAATCATCGAACAAATCGCAACAAATGTGGCCGTAATACCAGAAAGCCCCGTTCCAGATGTAGGCGACCAGACGGATGGTGTAGATGTTAATAAACTGATGCAAACTGGTTATCGTGAGTTATACGAAGTTATCCAATGGAGTAAAGACGTGCCTGGGTTCAAGGATTTACGCTTGGACGACCAGATCACTTTGTTGAAGACATCGTTCATGGATCTGAATGTGTTTAGGTTAGCTTACAGATCCATCCCTTGTGATCCAATGTCTCTCAGGTTCACTGAGAAAGTCATTTGTGATGCTGAAGCCTGTATCAAGATGGGATGGAGCAAAGATTTGACCGCAACAACTCTGGAATTCTGTGGCAAATTAAGAAATTTGAACATAGATGTCAACGAATTTGCTTGTCTTTCAGGACTTGTGCTGTTGAGTCCCGGTAAGTATAGTATGTATGTATGTATGCTTTGATACTAGAGCAGTTTTCATATGGGTGCCTTGAAAAGCAATTATACGTTACTGACTTACACAGGAACTGAGACTGATTATCCCATTAAAACACGCGTACATACCGCGGGCACAGTTAACGTCGTGTAGAATACGTCGTCTGTCTCCGCTGGGACTGGTTGGTGCGCGCTACTTTCACTCGACCAATCGGTGTCATCTTGACAAGCATGTCGTTCCGGTCTCAATATAGGACCGTGCGGATCATTGGGGCGGCTGTAGGAATTGGTAGGGAAAAGAAAACGAGCTTGAGTCGTTTATTTCGTTTTCAGATGCTCAAGGTTTGGTGGATAAAGCAAAAGTGTCACAACTGCAGTCCAAAATTTCTTCGTGCTTGCGTGACTATGAAATGAATCGCTACCCAGACAAGGTAAATCGACTTGGCAAGCTTCTTCTGTGCCTTCCGACTCTCCGAGCATACAGCGAGAAAGCACTGGAAAATTATGTAACTCTGGAATTCTTTGGCAAACTTGACATGCCTCCACTGGTTGCGGAACTTCTTGGCTGATGGGTAGAATAGTTTTACAAGGCCAAGCGTATATCAGTAAACTTGATGTGATGGCCAAGTACTGTACAACTAACCTTGGGGAAGTTGAAGTAACCAATACAATAATACGACTGCAAGCGCTGAGAAACATTTAGTTGATAGTAAACTAAAACTGATGTAAAATGATTGTACTGGTTCCAAGTTACTAACTGGAGGAAAAGCAGGGAAGACAGAATACTGGTCATGCATGCTACCCTGTTCAGCTCAGTCTGGTTTAGAATCCAACAAGGGAATGTAATGATCCAGTTGTTGGACCCAAGGCATTAAATAAGACTGACTGAAGACTTGGAAACCAGTTCTCTACATTGGTTTCTGTAACACTTTCTTTGAACGTTTTTTTAGAAGTATATATGATGCTTAATCAGTCGATTCTCCGGCATCATTAATCGTAATCATTAAAGAAAGGTAAGCTTTAGGATCGAACCGGCTCTTTCTTGTTTACCAACAAACATGAGACTATGGAGTTATCTGGTAACATTTTGAGAATAGGGTCAAATGTTTCAGTGGCCTTTCTGAACCATTAGCTATCCCAATCAAACCTTCGTTTTAAAAACTCGACAAAACTGTAAATGTAAAAAAATGTAATTTCGTTAAACGTCCCGGTTTAAGTTTTAAACAAAAAATGGATATTTTAGACTAGCTTTATTTTAGTAAAGTGTGGTAAACATGAGTGCATAGCCTCGTTTTGATGTAGATATACAGCAGTTCATTAACACGTCAGTGCTATTGATGTGAGGACATGATCGGTTGTTACCTTACCTTATCTAGCTCACCTGGATCTCGCCGGTTAAATTTGACTGAATATTGCGGGTATTGGGCTTATGGAACATGGATGCTGCCAAGGTGGAAAGCCTAAAATATACTGCTGATATTAGCATTTGAACCGCCTTAGGATTAGATATTGGTAGAGTTTATAACCGAGATATGGTTGACACCTAGTATTAAGAAACTTACCATCGGGTTCTCTGTTAATCATTACTGATGAATAATTCATAAGCCAATTGGATCGACCATACACGTCACGTGCATAGACCTTTATACCTGATAAAGTCCTCTTCATTAGCCCTTTATTAGTATTCAAGTGAGAATGATACGTTCCTTTATATATGGAGACTACTAATACGGACGAGTTTATCAGGTCAGTCTCACGTACGATCACCGACGACCCACGATGTACGCTGTCTTGAACTTGTTGAGGCCTTTTTTGGACTCACCGCGCATGACAATGACGTACGAATCTCACATGACATTGATGCACAAACTTCTATTGATCTATAAAGATTCATGTTCATGACGTTTATGGTCGCTTTAATTCGACCAAAGATTTGTGAATTATTCCTGAGTGTTTTAAGCTGTTCAATAAACTCGAAGATCGTGTTTTATCAGGTATTAGCCTCGTACTTTTATACCTGTTAAAACACTCCTACTCGTTTGTTAAACCTCTACTTATGATGCAACACTTAATAAAATTATGGAATTAAAATCATTGAATGGTTTGTCGTTCTTTTGATAAAGCTGATTCACTTCTCGGTCGTTATCTTTAGCTCATCAGTTAATATTAATATAATGGCGTCATCAGAACTCATTACTGCCCATTAAGATGAAAGAAATGAATTAAAAATGAAGCACGTGACTCGTGGAGGACCTCATAACAAGATATCGAGCCATAAACACAAATCCTCTGCGATAACACATTGATCGATGAACGATAGTACTGGCCGGTATTATAGGTACATGGAGTCACTTCATTCTGGAGTAACTAGAACTGTTCTTGACAAATGATGTGAACTGATGTCCTGCTGTGTTGCATGGGTGTCATTGACGTAGTACACTGATGTATATTTGTAAACATTCAGTCATGTTAACATGAATACATTCAAAACATCGTTTGCATCCCAGTCATTATCTCAAAATATACAACTGAGTGTTTTTCCATTAACTTTTAATGAAGTAATAACGGTGATGCGATCCATTGCCATCAGGTATAGGGAATAATTTGTAAGTAATCGATTATTTTTTCTTCGATTGGACGTTACGTCATCGCGGCCATGTTGGTGCCATTTAACAAAAGATTTCTCATTAGCATCCATTGTTAACGGCACCACAATGGCCGCCATGTTTTTGACTTTTGACTCGCTTGCAGGAATGCTTGCAACCCATCAATATCAGTTTGGAGATTCTTTAGTCTAGTTTTGGGTTATAAATTAACTCTTTTCTATATTCCCCATTCAGTAATTATGGAGTCACCAAGCAGTCGTCAGCACCACAGTAGGTACATGTTATGCATGAACTAATTGATATTGAAAAGTAAGACGGTTTGCAAGTCCCATTACAATATTCATGACAAACACATCAACAAACTATTGTCTAGCATATATACTATGTTTTAAAGATCAGTTAGCCATCCCAAGCTAGCCTTCCTGCTGAACGAATTCAGAAGAATTAAGTCAAGTTGATGTTTTACTGTTGGTTATTTCAAATTCAATTTTGTTTCAAATGAATTCTATTTATTATTTACAAGGGTTCACACACCCCGTCACCTTATCAAGATCAAAACCTTAATTCTAGTCATTACCACGTCGAGTCAGCACATCCACCTGCCCGTAACAAGCTTGTTTTATTGATGTTTTCTACTTCAAAACACCAATTTTCCTCTTACAAATTTCTTTGTGATCTTTGAATATTCGATTAAGAGTGTTTTGTTGTTCTCTGATGCATGATGTTTGTACTAATATCGAGTAACATATGGTCCTGTTATCGTGCAATGTGTGGGATGGTGTAGGACTGTGATCCTTACGGATGTGGGACAGATCAGCAAGAACACTATAAAACACACCATATCATAGGTAACCTCATTTGAACCTTGTCATCGCTGAGAGCTTCAACAAAGCCAGGGTACCTACGACTCAATTCTTCATTGACTCAGACTCACTGAGATGGTGACAAAAAAGATCATTCTTTGGACGGCACCAAGATGCGTCTCGACAGCATTTGAGCGTTCGATAATGACTCTAAGTAATGTCAAAGTATTTCACGAACCCTATTCCAATGTGTTTTACTTTGGACAAGAAAGACAGAGTCTGAGATATGCTTCATCGCCTATCGATCCAAAAGAATCGTACCATCTAGTGGGCAAGAAACTGAACAAGGAGTATGATGGTGTTAATGTTGTCTTCTCTAAGGACATGGCTTACTGTGTCCAAAACAATTTTCACATTTTCTTAGATAAAACATTTCACGATTTTCAGCACACGTTTCTCATTCGCGATCCTGCAAAGGCAATTACTTCCTTGTATCACGCCTCGACAAACCCAAAGCTAACGGGATGGAATTACTTTGATCCCGTGGAAGCGGGATTCCGACAGATGTACGATCTCTATAAGTTTATTACAGAGAACATTCATCCTAATCCTGTAGTAGTAGATGCAGATGATCTTTTAGATCATCCTGATGAAACCATGAAGAGCTACTGCGATGCTATAGGGATCATGTATGAGTCCCACATGACCTCGTGGGAACCAGGACCGGTTCCTGACTGGGATACATGGTCAGGATGGCATGAAAACGCCCTAAAAAGCTCTGGCTTCGCACCAAGATCAGAAAAAAAGCCGTACAAACCCGAAAAAAACAAAGTTCCCGATGAAATTCTGAGGGTTGTAGAAGAATCAAGGTATTACTACGATTACCTCGCATCAAGGAAGATCCTTTCTATTTATCCTTAGTTGATTGGCACCTAAATGATCTTAATGACTATCTTAGTAAATACTGCATGACTTTAAGTAAAACATGTCGCCGGTATCATAATAGTGATAGTCTTTTTTTGTCTTTATTTTTTCCACGATGTATTTTCATCACTAAACTCCTCTGGAATCAAGATTAGTGTTGGTGTAAGGGTTACAGCATGTCTAGGGTATTTATTGTACAGTCCGGCACTACTAGTGCCCGGTCTATTGACTGACAGTTAGTATCAGTACTTGTGACATGTAAAGAATATTAAGTATTATAAATAAATATCAGTTAGGGTTAGTAACACGCCACAATCACATATTCATATTCACATTTGATTTCGCGCTCGGCAGAAAAACAACCTGCTTTTCATGCGTAATTACAAGAAGTCATCTTTGAACATCAGAAGTGATTACCATCAACTACAAGCATGATGATATAGATCCTGTAATGAGGTTTGAATCGGGTATTAATTACTTCTCTCTTATGTGTAATCAAAAACTACTCGTTCAATATCAGCCGGATTTGTTCGTTGTAACCTTCACAAAAACACCAAGAACACCATAAATCATAATTGTAAGGTTGTTGAAGCAGTTCATCAACCTATAAAGAAGCTCTTAACCATAAATCATGTTGCCTCTCATTAGATTTATTTGACTAACTAACGGACCGGGAGGTCTGCCGGGAAATGGAGGAACCTATCCCTGGCAAAAATGGTATTGAAAAAAAATAATTACTTCAAAAGCTCATTTCGTCCTCATAAAATTTCCAAGGCGTTAAGAGTAAGCATACTCATATTCTGCTTTCTTGAATTATTTATACCCTCACTACAATGTGTTTGATAAGGTTGCGCGCGTCACAGTCATGCGGTAGTCAATGAGTCCAATGCCTCTCGGAAAAGGGTCTTCTCTATTTCCTATCAACCCCTCGGTGAATGTTGATTTGTTTTTAGCCGACTCTGACATGATGTGTTTATATACACTGTTTATCTATTTACACTCTATATATTTTTTACTGTAAGATCATATTTCACGAGTGAATGATGTCATCTATTTTTTATTTCATTTCATTTGTTTTATTCAATACTTCATCTTATTCCTGCAGACATTTTAATTAGTAATCAGTGTCTTGATACTTCCCTATTTGTGCTTGGCGTACGCGGTAGACATTACAAGCACTCTTCTCATAATGTAGCTGTTTATTGGTCGTTTGTTTTCGAGCCATAACAGATAGATCCTTATGGTGGATTTAGTAAAGTCTGCAGGAACTTAATAGCCAGCCACAGACAGGATTTACAATACAACACATACAAGCCTATGCTGTGCTTAAGTTGTCTCCTGTTTTTTTTTTACCTTGGGTGAATGAAATTTGAATGAGAATTTTCCAGCCTACCACAGCATATGGCACTGATAGCGCTGCTGTACAAATGCAATGTTAGACTCAACGTAAACGCTGCGGTTTTACGAGAAAATGATGTATTATAAGTGCTATAATCCAGGGCTTTTAGTGAAGCTGTTCTCAGCGGAAGCTGCTAGGTTTTTTTTTTAAAGGTTTTTGATCAAGCATAGACACCTGCATGAGATCTAGAGTGACTGATAGCGCTAAAAAGACGCTCTGAAGACCAATCACATTTAATTAAATAAACCAAGTTGTTTTCCCCCGTAGAATGTTTGATAGTGAATTGTAGTCGATCAGGTGCCGCATTTGATTCACTCAGTTCAAACTCACACTGGGGAAGATTGAAAAATAACTGGGGCTTTTTCATCATGCTAGTGTGAATATTCCATCCATCAGTCTTCATCAAACAAGTGAGCGGATTGGTCTGTTTTAAATCTGATAGAAACGCCGCGTTTGATTTTCATTTGAAAAGGCTATCAACAAACAGCCACTGTTAGTCACTCAGTTAAGCTCGACTGAACTACGGCTACATACAAGTATTTACCACTGGACTGATTTTCTATAAACAAGCGAAACAAAGTGTTGATGGTTAGAGAGGTGTAAATACATACATCCTCCAGCAACCCCTTTATCCAGTATTCAACAGTACATAAAAGTAAAACAGCATTGACATGAAGAAAAGCAAATGATCATGAATGGAAAACCATCTTACGTTCTGCATGCGACAGCAATTGTTGGATGTGGAATATCTCTTTTCTTTTGCGTCGTTTCGATCATTGGGTTCTCGTGCTTTAGGTAAGTTAGTCCAGTCGACTAGTGGTCAGTATGATAAATGCACATCTAATTCTAACTTTAATGTTCCTTTTATTAACATCTTTATATATCGTCCTCCGTCGCGCGGCTATAGATGAATATGATATTATATTATGACTTTGTTTTCCAAAATCCAAAACGCGTTATACGAGATCAAGTCGTCGTTGTTCGCCGACTCAAAGCGATGAGATATTGCTATCTTTTCCTATTCAATTAAGATTTTCGATTGTGCTATGATGTTTATTGATGGTTTTCAGTTCCTAGGGAAAATAGGGTTGAAACCTTATTAAAAATTGTGTCTTTAGTGTTAACTCGTTATAACATAGTGCAAAAGCCGGCAATGGCCGGTAGAGAGGGTGACTAGCTCGTCTGACTGATTCGATGACCAAGACTTCAAATTAGCCTGTTTTTAAGGATGACTGTTTTTTAAGAGGGTTTCAACCTTAATGTTCTTGCAAATAGCTGTCTTCCTAAAGTCATAGACAAAATATTGTATAAGACAATTTGCATGCCAGGTTGATTGAGTCACCAGTAAGATATAGCCAGCCTAAATAATTATTCATCAGGTGTCGCATAAACTTCATAACTAGTCAATAAAAGAATGATTTTGATTTATGAAGATTATTATCTTATACTTCGAGAGAAACGTTGTCTAGTTAGCATCAAGGTTATAAAAATTCAATATGATTGACATGTAATACTCTGACAAGTGTGTTTCAAGGATCATATATTCTTTCCTTGACACTTGTCATGCTTCTCCTTCCTATTCTACAAGTTTTTTTCCTGGATATAGTGTTTACAATATCATTCTCGCGTTCTTTGTTTGGCCTGACAGTTAATGTCCGAAAGTTAGTCCACAAGCAACAAAAAGGTGCCAATTACGTCGCTGTGAACAAAAGCCTCCACAAAAGATTTTCTTATTAAGGCATTCAAAATGACAAAACTTAAAAACATGTCTTTGACTAGGCCAAAACATGGCAGAAACAAGTGGTAAACCACAAGAAACGACACTGGAGACAACGCGCGTGAGGTAACTCTAGTGGGAGCAAATGAAAAGATAGAATAACTGAGGAGAAAGTGCTGCTTTTGTAATTACATCTACAAATAGTTAAACTTGCAAGTAGCTCGGATGATCACTTTAGGCCCCGTCCACACGTGTCTGGAAATTTTTGTATCCGCAAATTTTTTTTTGCGGATACGAAAATGTTCGCGTCCACACGCAGCGTATTCGAATCGTTTTCACCGTCCACACGTATCCGTTTTCGTAAAATTTGCGGATACGGACACAAAAATTTGCGGACACGTGTGGACGCAACCAGTATCCGCAAAAAAAATTTCCGGATACGAAAATTTCCGGATACGTGTGGACGGGGCCTAAATGGCGGTCCCGTCTCACCACTTTTCATCATTAACCAATATCGGAGGGACATAATATAGAACCACTGAGGACGTAAAGAAACCCTGGCAGTGACCACCCTTAGAGTCCACGCCTATACTAACCATCTCTCATCGTCGTAAATTGCATAAAAAGCAATTTCAAATGAATTCACAATTCAATATAAAGCGCCATTGCATATTTCCATACAGAGAGGGCGCTATTACAAATCATAAATCACCATCATCATTATATATTGTTTTCATATTTCATTATATTCTTGGCTGAGTGTCGGTGTCGCATGCAATACACGAGTCGAATCTTCTGTGCCATGTTGCCGCCATCATGCAGGAGCAAGTGAGTTATGCGTAAAATATATCGCCTCCACTATTTGATCTATTTGATTTGAAATTGCTGTTCATAAATATCATCGGATATTCAAATTAGCCGTGGTTATTGTTGCTAGAACTAGTAGCTTTGGAATAGGTATGGCCGAAGAAAAGGACCTTTGATATAATCTACTGATCTCTAGTCTTACCATCAGTCATATAACTAATTAGCAATCATAGAACGATAGATAGTGTACAATAGAACAGAGTTGGGTGACTTGGGATAACAAGTCAAATTCAATAAGTTTCACTTTCCTGAGCAATCCGCTATAAGACAGCCTCCAGTCCAGTCAATCAACGTAACATTTGAGTGTAATGATTGAAATACTGGAATACATTATGATTCGTTATATTCTTTTTTTTAATCTTGAATTTAAAATAGGAACAAGCCCAACACTGGGACTGGTACTTTCCAATAGAAGAGTTTGAAACTAGCCTGGTTTTTATGCTTTTAGTCGCAAGATTTCATGTCAAATGTCAATGAGCATAACTATAAGCATAGTGTAATATGCTACAAGACAGCATGAAACCATGCGACAAAAGATCCCCCTTTGAATTGTTGGATTATCATATGAATATACTCGCTTTGATAAAAACTTTATTATAAACTTATTTATTATAATTTTCTTTAGTTGATTTAGTATTGTTTTGCGGATTTGTCTCTAATTCGAGTATATTTGTCATGAATGAATTCTATGGCAAGAGAGTCGAGTCCATGCCCCAAAGCTGACAGCTCCTTCAGTCGTTTATCGGGAATCTTTGGTAACGTCGAGTGTAAATTATTATCCAATAAGAACTGATTACCAGCATGATAGGGATTGAGTCCAATACTTTTAGCAAGCAAACCAAAATAAGCATCTTCTACTTGGAAGCGTGTGATTCTCTGTGATGAGTCGTACAACTGTTTTAACACATTTGTAGAAAACACGTAAAAGGGGCCTGCGCAATAGTTTGGGTAATAATGAGCAGGGAACTCTGAACGACTAACAAACCATCGAGACTGTCTATTCCTATAGACCTGACCACGATAATGTACAAAACCTGCATATAACTTGGTTGGTAAATGTTTATCGTGAAGCCAGCCAATCAGATTAGGCAAATGAATGTAAGTATCATCATCTGCTTTTAAAACGAACTTGGGCTTCACACCAAGAGCCCAACCAAAAGAACCCCATATCTTATGAACTAAATTCCTGTAGCTTTCTTTTTTATCTATCCTCAAGATGTCCCCAAACGCGAGATATTCACTCTCAACTTCTTGATCTATATTTGCATCATTGGAGAAACCAACCGTAAAGACACAATAAACCTTTGAACCGAACTTCGGGTTTATATTTGCTGATTTAGCAGCTCGACCTGTTTTGTGTTTGCTATCAACTGTTCCTGCCCAAGTCTTACGTATTACGTTCCTCCTGGAAAGTGAACTGGGCTTTGATGTTATTAATACCAGTAGAAACAAATTGTTTTCGGTAATTTTCGGAGCAAATGCATGGTCCCTTATAACACCACCAGTTATGTATGATGGTGGCGGCAAAACGACAACAGTTTTCTTCGACAAATACGAGTGAATCCAGTCAATAGTTACTTGCTTAGCGTTTGATAAAGATTCGGATATGGAAGCAAACAAACCAGGATGGTTTGAAGATTCTTTCTCTCCTTTCTTCTTCTGGAAAACGAATTCATAGAAACCACTCGAGTTCCTCCATCTTTCTCTACTACGATTAACAGCGACATTTACTTTGTCTACAGCATCAAATTCATACAAACTGAATACGATAGCTTGTACAGCTACGAATAAGATAAACACGTTGATTTTCGACGGCATAACATTGAGATAGATGTTTGAAAACGATGGTTAATTATTTCAAATTCCTTGAACATCATGATCCATCCCGAGCGTGTGACTCAGTCATCCATGCATCAGTATGCTGATTTATTCAATTCATGATACGTTTAGTCATCAGTGTGCTGATTTATGGTCGCGTCATGTCACGCATGTTGCTGTACCATACAATAAACAAAAACTAAAACAAAAAACAAACAAAGAAACTATTATACAAAAGAAAAGAAGAAAGCATTGCAAGTCACGTAAAACTAAGTAATAAATAAGCAACCTTTGGACTATTAAAAAATCGATAATCATTTCCCAACACGACATCTCGCGCAAGGCACGAAATCTTCCATCTTTACTTGACGCTTTTTGCATATGAAAAGACGCAGCGCAAAAGTCATAATTGTCTAATATGAACGAGTTCTTTGCTGAAAGTTAGCGTGTTTTTATATTATGGCAAAGCTGCAAAGAGCATAATCTTTTGTTGCATTTGCAGGCCTCGTACAGAATCGATGTTGATCAAAAAGCATTTGACGATGGCTGTATGTGCAACACAGACCATCTTTCTCGTTGCAATCCAAGGCTACAAAGAAGAGGTGACAGTTTGTGATGAAATGATTCAATGGAATATTCTGACTTCTTATCTCACTGCCTTATCACGACCAAGTGGTAAAATGAAAAATATTGGATGGGGTGAAGACGGATGAATTATAGAATAAGTACAAATATAAAACAGCCAATCAGCTAATCGATGCTGACTATTGCTGTTTGTTTTGGTCGTTACTGGATTGTTTTTCTTTGTAGATTGGCTGTCGTATCCTGTCAGTGTTGCTTCATCTAGCAGCAACAGCTTGTTTCACATGGTGTGCTCTCGATGCTCTTGGTTTATACTTTTTCCATGTAAACAGTTTTCATCCAATCAGGAACACAAAGCTGTATCTCCTGGTGGGTTGGGGTAAGTGCACCCTTCAGTAACAGATGCAGGAGAAAAGATTCATCGTGATGTTTCAATCAAACCTTTTGCAAATGTTAAACGATAAACTTCTTTAGTGTCATGAATAAAGGTATTTTGGACTACACAGGTATCCCGTGCATGGTTCTAATCCTGACCCTGACCGTGGGACTCGTTGATGTAGAAAGTACAATTACGTAAGTAAATACATCTGTTTTCTGTCTGCAGTGGTGCCTTGAAATGTTTGAATCGTTTGTCTCACTGGATTCTGCTTATCTTACTTGTTACAGATACAATTTATCACTGTATAGCTGCTGGGCATCTGATGCGATTGTCTGGACTTTTGTTGTCCCATCTATTCTTGCTGTAGTCGTAAGTAATGATTGTGTAGGCGGCTTTCACCATGATTAACTCACTTGTTTTCTGTTGTGTTGGTAGGCAGATATTATTATTCTCTGCACCATTATGAAGCAACTGAGGTATCCATCATATGATATCTCACCCAAAGCAGTCATCGAAAAACGAGGAACTAGGTAACGACAACCGCGCACTAGTTTAGAATTCTTGTCATGTTCAGTTTTCAAAGAGATACAACCTATCATTGCTTATGATATCATTATTAATGTATTCAAACGCGCATTTGTATTTGAAATAAATTAGACTTCGTATGACTGTGGAAACACGGTCACAGTACACGACATGGTAACGGTACGCTCATACCGTATACTTCCATTGTCATGAAAAATTTTCTTTATATTGAAAATTATGTCAGAGAAAATGATTGTCAAACTGTAGATAAGTGTTTTAAGGCGTTTGATGGTCTCTCAAGGTATGGACTTCGCACCAATTCATTGATGTTACTTGGTCTGTGTATTGGATGGATCTTCGGGATCTTGTCGTTAAGAGACACCAATAATCTACGGTACCAGCTGATTTTTGGTCTTGTAAATGGTCTGCAGGTATGTAGTAAATACAATACTGCGTTATATAGCATCCACACATAAGCCCCGAATAGATTAGATGAGCTTTCATGCCGTATTACATAGCCTCTACGCTGGCTCATATTACAGATCTGGCTGCACAATTTTGAAGGAACATTATTTCACGATTCTGTAGAAAGTAACCAAGGGTCTATATATAGGTTATGTAGGTATATCTTCAGTTGACATGGTAACCCCAGTAACCAAGCCAGTAACCATGGGTCTATATAGGTTATGTAGATATATCTTCAGTTGACATGGTAACCCCAGTAACCGAGGGTCTACATAGGTTATGTAGATATATCTTCAATTGACATGGTAACCCCAGTAACCGAGGGTCTATATAGGTTATGTAGATATATCTTCAGTTGACATGGTAACCCCAGTAACCAAGGGTCTATATAGGTTATGTAGATATATCTTCAGTTGACATGGTTTCACTCCTTCTTCAGGGAATCTTCTTGTTCTTTTTCCATTGTCTCTTGAACACTGATCACGTGAGTATTATTACAGGCTGACGTCACAGGTGATATTATACGAGTAGAGCATGCACGTATCATGCTGATGAATACCCAATCCTTAGGTGAAGGGGTATATCAGTACATCAGGAAGAACGACAAGTACCGAAGATGAAGGGCGCAGCACGGCATCTGATGTCAGTAGAACGAAGAAACAAGATCAACAGGTACTGAATTATCAAGACTATCCCGGCTTAGCGTAAATAACTCAATCCTGCTGTTGACATCGTATGGTTTCTCTCTCTCTCTCATCAGACAAGCACGAAAAGAAAGGGTCGACAACGTGCATCTAAGTTAGAGAATGTACCTCTTATATCACTGAATAGTGGCCCCAGCAAGCAGGTCAGATCATCACCCCTCTATATCTATATCATAGGTTAATCTTCCAATTTTTGGAAAGTTTATGTTATTTTCAATCCATCTGCAGGAAGAAGAAAGTGCTGTTAACTTGTCTAAGACACTCGCTGTTGAAAGCTGTTCTACCTCAGTCGACATTGTGAGCGAGCCTTTGGATGACCGAAAACAGCATCTGAGATCAGGTGATCATGACGTCATTACTCATTTACCAGGGACGCCTGATCATGACGTCATTCCTCAATTGCCAGGGACGCCTGATCATGACGTCATTCCTCAAATACCAGGGACGCCAGATCATGCAGCAGATGAAAAAGTTAGTTCTTCGTACTTGACTGATGACATGTATATATGTATATATTATACTTTATTTTCTCCTCTCTTATATTTTTACTTTTAGGTTTTTAATCACAGATTTTAACATAAATCTTATTTAGATTTTCATAGATTTCATATTGCTGATCACTGGTTCATGAGCTGTTCTATCGTGTCCAGCTGGTCGGTTTTATAAAAATCAAGATAAACAAAGATATTATGACATACTACTAAGATTGTATTTCCTAATCTTAATGATATATTTCTTTAAATTTTTCAAGGCTTGTACTTCACAAGACCAATTTAAAAGAAAAGCGAAAAAAGATGATAGAGTCAGTGCAACAAGACCCAAAACAGCCGACAACAAACTACAGGTATGTGAAAAATGTACAGGGATTACATGGAAATAACGCCGCATAGATCAGTTCCAGTTGCCTCCCCTCTAGTATTGAATATGTTGTGCTTGGCATGGATTTGCGGTTCCCTGCGTGATGCAAAGGCCCGGCTACCTTTCAAGATGGCACCGGGAACTGTGAAGGGGACTATTGAAATCAATTTGCACCTTGTCCCATATTTGCGACCACACCCTACTCAATAATATATCATCATACCAGTGAGCACTTACTGTCTGATCAGAATGGTATGATACTATATCACCGTACCAGTGAGCACTTGATCAGAATGGTATGATAATTAACAGGTATGTGAAGAGGCGAATCAAGAGAAGCGCAGAAAGTCAAACAGCGAACCAGTCATATCATCCAGTTACGAGGATAATAAGGGACAAGAACGCACAGAAAGACTGAAGGCAAATGAGAGAAGTAGTGTTCAGTTTCATTACAGTAAGCAAAAGCGATCAGCAAGACCACAAAGACCACATAGCTCAGTTAACGAGGTAAGTGAACTTCTGTGCTACAAGATAATTAGGCCCACTACATGTACCGATGTGTTCCACTTACAACAACCCTTGCGGCATGGATACTAGTTGACTCTTCCTTTTCTTTTCTCTTCAGTTGGAAAGTTTGTTTTCCAGAACAGACTTTACGCCCACCAAGCCTCATCGGTCATCTTCATCTAGTCTACACAGCTCAAAGGCTAGCAGAGATAGAAAAACTTCTCAGGAGGTTAGCTGATTTCAGATCATCAATATCATTAGACTATTAGTTGTTTATTATTAGTTATTTGGACGTGCAATGTTTTCCCATTACAGACCATGTCATTCTTAGGAGAAAAAGATTCTTTGCTTGAGTTGCATTCGTATTCATGTGTCTTCTCATGTGAAACCATTAAACAAAGAAATGATACTCTAGGGAATGAGGCATGTTCTGTAATGGGAAAACGTTTGGTAATGGGAATATACCACCACAAGGTATATTCCCAGCATTTTCGAGACACTTGTCACAAGCAACTGCGTCTATAGCTATAATTCCTCTTTGTATATTGGTTCAGCTAGGTGCACCCAGTGGTATATATCAAGGTATTCGTTATTTCAATAGGAAAAACAAAGGAAAAGATTCTCATCAACTGACAACCATGACTCGGACCAATCAAGTAATACCAATGAGGTATTCTTGATTATTCACATTAGAAAAACATGTTTGCATGATTTTAACCAAATAGTCTTCTCCTGAATTCACTTGAGTGATTATGAAACAATGGTTGCAATTCAAGGTTGAACTTGATAAAATACAATCGTCCCATCTCAACTTGCAACCATTATTTCATGTATCTTTCTCATGGCTGACTAGTGCATGAAAATGAAGTCACCCAGTTATTAATTCACGATAAAAGATATTAAAGCAAATGTAATGCATTTATAGAAAAGTATATTGACCTTTTGTTGTGATCTGAATTTGCTCTATCCACCTTCATTTTGAATGAAGAACCTTGCTCAGCCTTGCAACATGACTGGGTGACCTCATTTTCATGCTCTCGTCAGCCATTTTGGAGAACAGTGTATGGTTACTCCAAGAGGTCTGTGAAGAAGAGGTTCTTTAAGTTAATCAAGGTAGCTTACCATTATATCAATCACTAATTGGGGTTTCTCTTTGCCTCATAACACCAAAATATAGCCTAGTGATGGCACTGTTACTGACCTTTTTCTTTTGTATTTAAGGCTTTGGAAGAGTCCCAGTCAAGAACTCCTTCCAGAAGTACTCAGCAAACAATACTCTAGAGGTTGTGCATGGAACATAGGCATTGAATATTGACCATCAGGGCCTGTTCATCTGTCACTCTTATGTTGAATATTAAACTACATATTATTGATAGATATTGAAGAGAAGAAAAAAAACAAAAATACTGTAATGACGAATCAAGACAATGAGAAGGCATAGGGTTTTCTGCTAATAGATTAATGGATTTTAAGTCTTGGATCAAAACAGCAATTAAGAAATATACAGCATATTAAAGGATTATTTATATTACTTTGTGGGCAGTCCTGTTTCGGTAGGGCATGTATGAGTAAACAAGGGTAAACTTTATTATATGCAGTAATGCCTCTATTATGTGAACACCCTTTATCTAAGAGGTACCCTCCTGACTCAATTAAATGGACAACTGCATGGGTACCAAAATCATCTTCCCATTTTTTGACAGTAAAACAAACCTCTATTCTGCAGACAACTCTATCACACTGGGGGAATTATAATGGTGTCACTGTATTATGGTGAATTTCATTCAAGTAGTATTGACATATATCAGCAGTCATAATAGAAGTAAAAATCAGACCATTTATTTGAAACGTAATTGACAGTCTTACAAGTCATGGTACACAAGAAGGCAATCCTAATGGATCAAACACACAAGACTAAATATCAGAAGAGATTAAACATTGTATCCAATAATACTTCGTCTGCCAATGATTTCTCCAACATAAAACCACATAGCAATTTCCACGGCAACAAGAGTGTTGGCCACACCTTCTTTGACAGTAACATTGAGGAATCTTCCTGAAATGGTAGCATCTTTAAGGTTGAGGAATGCCTTCTTGATTACTGGCCAATCTGATGGACTAGGTGGTCGCATCTCTACCCTAGCATTACTCCAGAACTTCTCTAGTGTTGGCTGGGCCTTCTTGGCAGAAGCTAAAACACACATCATCAACATTATGCAATTAAAATATGATATCAATTATTAATAATTATTTGATTAACACTTGTGTGTTAGTCATGGCATGGCAGAGCTTAAACAAATGGCCGGTAATGTTCGATTTTGATCAGTAACGTTGAGCCAGAAACGAAGTATGATCGAGCTATGAATAATATTTAGCGGGTCAACGTTAAAAAACTCATACCATATAGTGATATTATCTGTTACCCCCTCCCCCTCAGGGCTATAATGTATAAATCTCATTTTGAACTTCCACTTCAAGATGCAACATAGTTTCCTCATAATGGAATAGAATACTACGATTTGGAAATAAACTTTAAATAATTAAAAGCACATTAAGTAAAAGCTGTTTTAAGGCTGATAAGACGGATGGTAGATGTTATTATATGCCCGCCAAGGCTGACATCTTTTTTCACTGCTTTCAAAATCAATATTATTTACAATCAAAGCTTTTTTCTGTGTAAAAACCGTGAAAGTGTAAGTTAACCCAACGAGATATTCTTTTTTCTAAGGAAGACGATAAGCATTTGATTTATAAAGCCACTCAACATGAAAGAAAAATGAATGTTTAGAGCATTGTACTATGAGTCTATAGATCACAGCGATATGTTTACATAAATTCTTACTCATGAAAAGTTGTACGTATATTTGTCGTTCTTACCCAGGGCTTGGAATCCATATTTAGTGGCTATTACAGGTGCTCTAGTAACGATTTTTTGCCCCAAAGAAGCTAACTTCTGCGCCATCTTGGATTCTTGCTGCCGACCGGGCCGCTACCCACTCTGCATTGCGCCCTTACTGCACATGCGCACTTGTTTGTTTTGAGCACGTGCAGTAGAAGTTACAACACAGGACAAGATGGGAAAACCAGGTAATATTTATTGCTTTTTTTTACACTTTTGGCAAGATTTCATACCTGATAAGGACCAAGTGTTAATATATTAAACTATCCTTTATGAATATTGCTGATTGTGTACGAGTACATCATATTTTTTGGGTTGTAATACCGCTTCAAACAACACGTGGTTAAGATGCAAGATGTTGAAACCATAGTTAATAGAGTGAAAACCTTTTAGGTTACTACCTCATATCAAGAACATTTTGTCCGTGGATATTATGAACTGTATAGCACCACAAGTGAATAATAGTTATATGTTGATATTTTTGTGTGTAGATGTAAGGCAAAAGTCTGATACATAATAAATACAGTCTATTCAGAAGCAAATTATAGCAACTATAAATTGCTTATCGGTACTGATTACAAGTTGTGGTTAGATGAAGTATTGTCAAAATTATTCAAGTGTTGATTCTTATTTGAATAACGTCTACAAAACCTTTTTCTTCATCAGGATTTTCACCGCGAGGAGGGGGTAGAGGTGGAGGCAGAGGAGGAGGATTTGGTGGAAGAGGTTAGTAGAACTGGTATTCTACCTTAGTATTCTTTTGTTGTTTCTTTGAACCAGATATCTTCTATGTAGGAATAATTGTAGTCCCAGCTTCATATGTACAAGGGAATGCTTTGTTGGTCTTCCCTAAATTTATTATTATACATCTACATTCATTAACTTGCAAAAATAAAGTGCATAATGCAAGTATATATATGTGCATACTAATTGAATGGCCTTTTCAATATCCATAGGTGGTCGTGGTGGAGGCAGAGGGGGTGGTCGTGGAGGAGGACGAGGGGGGTTTGGAGGCAGAGGTGGACGTGGAGGAGGTAAGGCTAGTATTGATTTAATACTTTTTAATAACTACAATCAGAGTGACAATTCAAGAGTTTCTGCTTAATTTTAGGACGAGGTGGAATGAAGGGAGGTGCCAAAGTGACAATTGAGCCACACAGACATGAAGGTAGGTTTATGTTTGTTGTTTCTCCAAGAATTAGATATATACATATTCAAGGTCGTCATTAAATCTTATTGCAACAATAGGCTATTTCACGGATTGCACCACCATTTTGAAATTTACATGCTTATATCCATAACGTTTTTTGAAATCCTCCTCAATCAGCTTTATATTTTGACCCCTTTCCCTTGTTGTTTATAGAGATCTGCCTTATTACTGAGCCTCATTTCTATGTATGTTTCAAAATGGCAGCACCATCTTTGAAGTCTATTTCCTTGGCATCGCATAAGTTGCCTCTTTATATTACTACATTTGTTTAATGTATGGGCAAAATGTAACTAATTAGCTGTTCGTTCAATTTTATTAAGGAGTTTTTATTGCAAGAGGTAAAGAAGATGCTTTGATAACCAAAAATCTTGTACCTGGAGAAACAGTATATGGAGAAAAGAAGATATCTGTTGATGTAAGCATTAATTATTGTTATTATTGTATTATCATAATGAGATTTTTAACAATTAATGTACCTTGAGTTTTGAGAGGAAGGTCATTTTAAATTTGAGATATCACAGCAAATATAAATAAATGTACTTGATGATGAGTCTATTCACTGCCACCCTGGTTGGCTCAGTTCGTAAGAGCGTTGGTCTGTTGTGTGCGAGGTCGTGGTCGAAGATGTTAGAATGATTGAGGAGAAGGTGCTGCCTTTGTAATAATTTCTGCAAATGGTTACACCTTCCAGTCTTCTTGGATAACAACTTTAAACCATAGGTCCTGTCTCCCAACCCTTCCTAATCTGCAGTAAAAATGGGGGACATAAAAGAACCTGTTGAATTATTTGCGTAAGAGTAGGGGATTGTCTCCAGGTTCGACAGCCTATCCCTATTTGGAGGCATAACACTAATGTACTAACAAATTACTCCTGATTGCAAGCTGCACAGCTGCTAATTAGCACCTTAAATGCAGCCTATGAAGTCCTCCACTGGCAATAAATGTAAAGCTCATTGAGACATTGTATAAATGTGCTATATAAGAACCTCCCATTATTATTATTATTATTATTATTATTATCATATGTTTATTTTAACTTCAGACATTTTTGCTACATGAATACAGAATATTGCGGGCATGAATTATTATCATCATTATCATCATCATTATTCAGAAAATAGGTAAAAAATGTTGTACATTCTCATTTCAGGGAGTAAATGAAGGAGAAAAAATAGAATACAGAGTGTGGAATCCCTTCCGATCTAAACTTGCTGCAGCTATTCTTGGTGGTGTTGATAAGATTCACATGCCTCCAGGAAGTAAAGTACTTTATCTGGGAGCAGCTTCTGGAACAACTGTTTCTCATGTATCTGACATCGTTGGTCCTGTAAGTACTTCATAGCCAAATGACATGAAGTTTATTTACCAGTGTTATGGCATGGATATAGTGTTTATGTATCATATATATATATATATATATATATCTGCTTTCTACAAGATATTATGCCCCAAATACTAGTACTGACTTGATATGCTTTGCTGTTGTAGGAGGGACTAGTATATGCAGTTGAATTCTCACACAGATCTGGCAGAGATCTTATTAATGTAGCAAAGAAAAGAACAAATATCATTCCAATAATTGAAGATGCTCGACATCCTCACAAGTACAGAATGTTAGTTGGTGAGTAACCCATTCAACAAATTGTGTAAAGTGCATCTGATCAAACATAGTTTACTAAAGGAACATGGAATGATTTTTCCTGTTTACAGGTATGGTGGACACAATATTTGCAGATGTAGCACAGCCAGACCAAACCCGTATCGTTGCAATCAATGCACACATGTTTCTTAAAAATGGAGGGCACTTTGTAATATCAATCAAGGTATTGTCCTAAGTCATCTGCTTTCTTCTTGGATTCTAAACATTTGGGTTATTGCTCTCCTTGGTTCAAAAAGGTGTTTGTACATTATACACATAATGAACATAAAAAAACAGGGCTGAAAAGGTCATCAAAAATATCATCAAAGCTAAGACAGAGGGTCATTCTGGGTAGCCAATATCCTGGACATTTGGAGGGCATTTGCATACAGATACATGTATATATTAAAAGTGACAAAATGCATTGTTTGATTAGTGTTTGAGAGCAGCAAAACTACAATATGTAGAATATTAGCTTCTTTAGCATTTTACCCAGAACGACCTTTCTTTGATCATTAAACCTAGGCCTTTTTTAACCTAATAATATGATTTCAGTGTGGTGTATATTGATGAAACAATTTAATAGTCTGCTTTTGTCAGTTTCTTGTAATTGAAGGTCTGACAATACTTTATTTTGTAATTTTGATCTTCAGGCAAACTGTATTGATTCAACTGCACAACCAGCAGCAGTATTTGCAGGAGAAGTAAAAAAGATGCAAGGAGAAAAAATGAAACCACAAGAACAGTTAACTCTTGAACCATATGAAAGAGACCATGCTGTTGTTGTGGGTGTTTACAGGTACATTAAAATATCTTGATCTGACTTTGAAAAGGCCTTGAATTTCACTATTTCTCTTGAAAAGTTCATACATTCTTTATAAATATTTGACATTTTTGAAGGCTTGTAACTTTGCTACTTTTTAATGTAACTTGTTCAAATCCAGGCTTATTGAAATTGAGATGCTTCCTCGTATGACAAAGGGTTTCTGGGCCGGGTTCAAAGCTGGATTAGCGCTAATCCAGGATTAACTCTACAGGTCTTAAGAATTAACCCAGGATTATCACTAATCGGGCTTTGAACAACTGGGCCCTGATAATTAGATCGTAACTAGTCCATTCTTTACCAGTATCTGACCATTCATTATTTCAAGCCCTGCTACATTAATACCTACTTTGTCTAATCACTTTCTTTGCTTTCATTTCAGGGCTCCTCCCAAGAAGACATAAATTTACCCAAACACATACTCACTGCTGTATTTTCTGATATCTTGTTAGTGTATTTTATTTGAATATTGTGTTTTAGTCAAAAAAATTAAAATGAATAAAATCAAAGATTTGAAGTGCCTATAAGCCTTACAGAACGCCTTCTTGATTTGAAAGCCCTCTTGAAATAAATAAGAATGGTGTTACTATCCTTTGATAACTCATTTGGTTGCCGAAATTTTCGATTAGAAATTGCATAATGATGACATCATCACAGAGACCTAGCAAAAAGTCAAATAAAATAATATTGATTATAGTGCAGGGTTAAGGAAACAATGGGTTTGGTATGTTTGATTTTGTTGGCTTGTAAACAACATTGAACCCAGGTTCTTTTTAAGGAAATTTAAAAGCAGACATCCAAAGCTGTCCCCATTGGTTTTTTTTTGAGATAGCGAACATGGGGCATTATGGTCAAGCTTAGGTACAAACATCTTTTATTCATCATGCCTCATAATGGTGCTGTTTGTTCTGAAGCTATACTGCATCTGGTTTTTTAAACTCGGAAAATGGTGCTAGTAATATTTTCGAAAATCGAGTCTTGGGCTTCCTGTGAGAAATGTAGAACGAGAGACCCTTGGGTCTGAAGGGACACAGTCTAATATCTCATCACGTACCCCATTGATTAGGTACCAGTATATATATATGAGCCCGCGATCAAAGCAGAAACGTAAAAGAAACGTGAGAAGTACAAAAAACACTTCCAAGATCAGCAAGAATTAGTTATTTATTTCAATTGATAGTTATCAGATTTAACAGAAAACTGTAAGCATGAGTGGTCCAGGAGTGCAAGATGAGTCCGAGCGAAAGAGTGAACTCGAAGAAGAAATGTCAAGGTAATGTTATATGAAATTTGTTTCTGCCATGACACTCGTTGTTTCCTTTAGTAATGACTCTGTGTTAGTATTTTTTAACTCGAAAGAGGAAACTGTTATGACAATTACAGTCCTAATGAACGTATTTTTACGTTATTTACCCATGCAGATTTGAACAAGAAATATTAGGACACCCCGTATCAAAGCCGCCAATCATTTCAGCCAACACATTTAAGATAGCATCGCAAGCAATACAAGAAGCTGCAGTTGTACAACAACCCTTACTTAGACCACCTGTAGCCCATGGAATACGTCCACCACCATCACAATACTTCCGTCCACCTAACATGCCACCTAGACCGCCAATAATCAATCATGGTAACCTCCCCCCTCCCCCTCCAAATCCAATGCTAGTGAACCCTGCAATACCAATTGGTGGTTATCAGCCTAATAATGTTCCACCAGTAAATAACCAAATGATGCAACCTCCACCTATTATCCCTCATCCTGCCCCAGTACATCAGGCACCAATTCCAATGCCGTCTTATCAAGTACCAATGGTTGGCCCAGCGGTCTATCCTGTTAACCCATCAGGGTCAGCCTTACCTAGTATTACACCTGCAGAACAAAAAGAATGGGAATCAGCTTACACACATAGTGAAGGAGATACTGAAAAGAAAAAAACAAAAGAGAAGAAATTTATCAGAGTTGCCGGAAATCAAGTATGGGAAGATGCTTCTCTTAATGCCTGGGATCCAAGTATGTAATACACTTATTTTTGGAAAATATCTCTCACTATTCATCTATTCATTTGTGATTAATCTGTGTTTATTTTTATGGTTATCCTCATTTTCAGATGACTTCAGGTTATTTTGTGGAGATCTTGGCAATGAAGTCACAGATGAAATGCTAACTAGAGCTTTTTCAAAATATCCTTCTTTCTTAAAAGCAAAAATTATTAGAGACAAAAAATCCAGTAAGTCCAAAGGATATGGCTTTATAAGCTTCAAGGATCCCAATGACTTCATTAAAGCAATGAGAGAAATGAATGGTAAGCTATTTATTTAGTATTATATAGCTAATACTAACAGCAGCAAGATATTTAGGGACTTTGGAAGGACTGAAGCTAAGTAAGGGGAATAAATATTTGATAGCATGTCTTTTGAGAGCTGATAATTATTATAATAATTTAGTAATTTATATTGCACAAATACCAATAAAATTTGTTTTTAATGTGCATGTTGATCTTAGAAAGTCAGTATCTATTTTGTTCTAGTTCATTCAAGTGCTCAAATTCTTTTGCAGGAAAATATATTGGCAATAGACCTATCAAGCTTAGGAAAAGCAGTTGGAAGGATAGAAACATGGATGTGGTTAGGAAGAAATCTAAAGAAAAGAAGAAATTGGGACTGAGATGATGATTGCTAAATGATGTAGAACTTATTGCTGTAATTATTGATTGTGGCTGTTTTCAAAAGAAGGAACATTTATCTTAGATTGTACTTTATTATTTTGCTAGGTTGTGTAAGATGGTCAGAAATACTCCATTATACAGTTCCCTTTAGTGACCACAAATACCAACTCGCAGTAGTATTTTATCAAGACCACAAGGTGTAGGCTAAAAATTTGTTTCTTGTGAAAGTTATACAAGTATTGCAAATGGGTTGATTCTTTTTCATCAAACTTAGTATTCTCAATCTTCATATTCTAACTTCTAGTTAATTAGTGAATACTCAAATTTTTGAATGACACTATTAGAAACAAGCCTTGTTTTTGCATTCAGTTTTTTTATTCACAAGAAATTATTTTAATAAAAAAAACTGAATGCAAAAATAAGGCTTGTTTTGTTTTGTTTAAGACAAACAGCATAAAACAGGAAGTTATTTAACACCTTAAATTCTTTATGGGATATCCTACAGCTCAGCCATTCAAAAATCAGATTTGCATTTAAAGGTTTACGTTGAAAAGCTTTGCATTGAAAGGCAGGATAACCCTTGAAGAATAAGTTTGCTTTGATATGATTTCTGAGACTGAAAAAAATCACTAGAGAAAGAATCTGGGTTATGTTAGGTGAGTGTACATGTATTTTGATAACATCATGATATATATGAATGATCTTGGTATTCTATGAAATCAACTTATATTCACCCCTATTACGTAAAAACGCTTGAATTTCAATCTTGGCCATATCCCTTGGGTAAAATAGGTAATGGAAATTACTGCTTCTAGTAAAGCTGAGCAACAGGGTGGAAGCCGGAAAGGGGGGGGGGGGGGGGGGGGCAGAAAAAGACTTCTGCAAGCAGGGTACTTCTTGTCATATGCATCATTTTCAAATTTCTTGTCAAACGTGTTCAAGAAGCATTGTTTGTTAGCTTTCATCAGCTGTGCATGTGCATTCAATAAATACGTTAAATGCAAGTCCTGCTTTTTCATCTTCATTTTTAGAGTTTATGTTACTAACAATATCTAAATACCATGTAAAAAGCCTAAAGGTCAGTGGATATAATTTTTACAAATAGTATAGCATAATGAGTATATTTTCAAGATGAGGCTCATTGGTGTTTAATGAAAATATTTTCTCACATTTCATGATAATGTTATCTTATAGGAGATAAGCTATGCCAATACATTAGTATTTGTATTTTTCCCTGCCATCTGGCCATTGGTCAATATATTACCTATTTTGATCATTCTCATATGATTTTTACCTCATGAAATGAAACTTCAATAATTTTGTTCATACCTTTATGCATAGTTAACTATGCTTTATGTAGCCAGAAAGAGATAGGAGGATAGGAGTGAAATAAAGCATTTATTCACTGAGTTGTTTTCCTTAAACTTCAAAACCCTTTTATATGCTAGTACTTGATCCTATTTAAAGAATGTCAAGTAGCATCATGAATGTGTAAACCCTTTGTCTGACAGCTTGGGTTTTACTTCCTGTTTCCATGTTTTGTCATGATAATTTATCTTTCATTGAACAAATAGTATGTTCATATTGAAGATATATTTCCAAGAAGTGTTATCCCATAAAGATGGGCATGAATTATGGTTATTGTCTGATTCAGTGCTGCTTGGCACCTGAAGCCTTAAATATTAGCATGCAGAAAAAGCTAGTAAGATTGCCTTCACAAAAGGGGGTTCCAATATCGTTGTGCTGAACATAAAGAACACGATTTGCTTCACAAGATCTCACAAAAAGGGTTCTATTGAACCCGCGCCCAGGTTACCACCCCTGGATCCGCCCGTCAATCCCTCTCTACACGACCTCTGTACATACGCCTGGTCGTGAAGGAACTGGTAACTAGATTGGCTGATCGTTCGATACAAGGTGCAAGAAGGAGCAAGTTCTTTCGTTCCGTCTAGTATACTGTATGTGTCTATCTTGATTTGTCATGGATCTAGTTTTGAACATTGCAGATCGATACTTTCTTTCATCATACGTCTATCCTTCAACATGGCAAGAAGGTGATATTACAAGACAATTTCTTTCCTTAATTTTTATTGTGAACATTGGGGGAGCCATCTTGTACCTCTCGGTTGCTACTATGAATTACTTCTTTTTGTTTGATAAGCGTCTTTTGGAACATCCCCAAATACTGGAAAATCAGATCTACCTTGAAATTATGGTTGCTTTAAAGAGCATTCCACTCATGAGCCTACCTACGGTAGCTTTGTTTATGCTGGAGCTTCGTGGATACAGTCGTCTGTATTATGTGGAAATGTCAAGACAAAGTCCATGGAGCTGGGTCTTAGATGTATCCACGAGCACAATCCTTTTCCTGTTATTTACTGACTGTTTAATTTATTGGATACACCGCGGCCTTCACCATCGTTCACTCTACAAACACTTGCACAAGGTTCATCATAAGTGGAAAGTGGCGACTCCTTTTGCAAGCCATGCATTTCATCCAGTAGATGGATTTCTCCAATCCTTGCCATATCATATCTACCCATTTCTATTCCCCTTAAACAAAATTGTCTATCTCACATTATTTCTATTTGTCAACATCTGGACTGTGTCAATCCATGATGGCAACTATCAAGTTCCAGACCTCTTTAAGCCTTTCATCAATGGCGCAGCACACCACACTGACCATCATCTGTTCTTTGATTACAACTATGGCCAGTTTTTTACTTTGTGGGACAGGATTGGAAAGTCCTTTCGTATTCCCACAGCGTTTGAAGGAAAGGCGCCAATAGACTATGTCCTACACACTATGTCTGATAAACAAAAAACTAACTAGAATTGTATTACTGAGCAGTATAATGGAGCAACAACAGAATACTCTACAAATGACAAGCAGTTGTCAGAACTCAAAGGAATGCATTGATTTGTCAAATTTTGTCCTTTTGGCGCCCTCACAAAAAGCCATAAAGTCCAAAAAAATTTCCTACAAAAATCTATATTTTCATATAACCTATAAAAAGCTTATAAGAAGTATAGAGTCCCATGCAAAATTTGAGGATTTTGCCCTCTTGATGTTCAAAACATGGTTCTTCAACAAAATCTTGTAGATTATTCAGCGGCTTTTGAGGGCGTGCTCATGTGGGCTCAAATCAAACTTTCCAAAGTAGGCAAGTCACCTTAATTAAGATGCAATATAAATGAATAAATAATTAATGAGACATCTTCTGTGTAAAAACACCAATAATAATAATAATAATGAGGGTGGCACTAAATAGTGTACTACACTAATAAACTTGTGGCCCTCAATATAAAACTACTAATATTTACAAATTTGAAAATATAAAATATATATAATAACAACTATAAACACGAACTTATTAGAGAAATTGACTATAGTATGGTAAAACATTACATTAAGATTTAAATGAACTATGCATAAATTTAACTGTGAAGCTCAGTGACACCACGCTCACGCAGATGACGCAGCGACGCAGCTGAACATAAAGTAATATACTTCAGAAACATCGAAACGCCGCCCATGAACATGCCGCCACCAAACTTCACAGCCAAATTAAACAGGAATCTATCTATATTATAAATGATAAAAGGTAAAATCGAAATGGAATAAAATGAAAAGAAATTAAAAATTAAATTAAAATCATTTACTACAAAAACCTATGAGGAAAAAAAAAAGTGAGAAAATGTATAAAACATAGGGATAACCTTGTAACTTCAAATTCAACATGCAAGCATATTACATGCTTTTGTTCACATGTAATGCTTTTAAGGTGTTTTTAGTCTCACTGTTGAATAGGTGACGTCAACTAAATTTGAAACTACGAGTAAACAGCTACTGAGATCAGGGGGAGAAACGATGATACAAATGAATGTCTATTCACTCATTCTCTGGTAAAACAACCCCTGGATTAGCATGACTGTTATTAGGTGCACTTTTACTATTTTAGGTAACGTCAACTAAATAGTTATCTAAGTTAGATAAATGTATCCAACTATTCAACAGTGAGACTATAAGCACTCTACTTTTTAAATATCCATACATATGTATAACTTCTTATTTGCATCTTGAATAAACCATGTATGTAAACCATGTATGTAAAACGGATAATGATGAATGTGAAGCACAAAATAACCTTATTTTAACTACTTATTTTTAACTAGATATACTTAAGGTACATGAATGATTCTGCTCAATTAAGGGAAGTGGCCAGAAAGTGTATTGTTTAATTTGATATTGTATTGTACCAATAGAGTGAGCACAGTAAATCTGTGAAACTTTAGTAATACTATAAATAGCACAATTTCATGCAAATTCCATTGTTTTCTATTGTTTAATTAGCACTATTTTGTACTATTTAGTAATTAGTTAATTAGTGTTTCACAGATTAATTGTTTGCACTCTTTTTATAATTAGCAACATTTTTTTAATCAAACTGTATATTAGTGTAGTATGGGGGAAGGATGAGGTGGATTAAGCTAGGTTATCAGTTAATACTTAATTGGGCTTGCCATTAGAATAAAAATAAAAATAAATTAACTTTGTTTATAGAGGATAACACTTGACAGTAATTCAACTGATTAACTCGTGGTCCTCTGTTAGGTCTCTAGTTAATTAGGGACGGGAACGCCATATTAACGTGATCATCCGAGCCACGTGAAGGTCCAACCATTTGCAGATGTAATTACAAAGGCAGCACCTTCTCAGTTATTTTAAGACCCTGAGTGTTGGTCCAGCCGAGGTTTGAACCACGACCTCCCGCACTAAAGTCTGATGCTCTTACCAACTGAACTAACCGGGTGGTGGTTATAGATGGCAGCGTATTCATTGCTTGTTTCCCAAAAGAGGACTTTTGATTAAGTACAGAGGTGGACCTTATAAAATGTGAAAAAACACAGTTAATGGCTGCTTAGCTTGATTAGCTTGCTATACTGAGCAGTTATTACCTGAATCTTGACAAAATAATACTTTTGTAATGCATAATTTGATATAAATATACATATATATGTAATTAGTAATAAAGATACTTGTTGTTGTTGCGTTGTTATACAAAGGTTATACCAGGAACACGAGGAAAAAGGGGGTGACTACTCACCTATATTACCACCCCTGGATCCGCCACTGAAGTATTACTGGAAGAATTGTTTTCACAGGATATGATAAATATAGTAAATTTGTATGATCATGATACAAAGATCTTAATAGTTAAGTATGATAGTATGGATAAAAATCTCAATTGTGATTGAGGATATGACTGAGGAACAAATACTTCTTTTCTTTAGTTTCATTTAAAATCATTGAAATTCGTCATTTGTAATTATTTTGCACTTTGTTTATTTGAAGAGGGTGCTGAGAGAGGGGGTCCTAATCCCATTTCCCACCCATCGTTTTGACCAAATCCCATAGTTAGTCCAAGCCTATGTTTTGCTCAAATCTAACCTTATTTTTTGATTGATTTTTTGTTTGTCGATCCCATTCCCACTGTATAAAGTCTCATTTTCCCAAACCAAAAAAGGTAGATTCCCAGCTCCCATTTTACCCCTTCAGGGACCCTGTTTGAAGCTGTTTGATTCCGGCATTTTTTAATATTAGTTATTAGTTTGTAATTCTTTTAATTAGGTCTACATGACTTTTGGAGACTTAATAGTTTTGGCAGTTTCATGTGCTGCAGCTGGTTGCACAAAGACTGTCGCCCACGGACTGGAAGAATGCGATTTAGTCACTTTATTTGCAATCGAAATGAATTTTACTCGAACGTACGTACGTAGGCGTTCAAAAAGTTAAAGGTAGGTGCGACTTCATAACTTTCAAAAAAGTTTAAGAAATTGAAAATAACTAAGAAAAATAGCATAATATGGCTAAGATCAACCTAGTACTCCTCGAAAATGCTGTCCTTTTTAAAGAATTATTTGAAAATAATTTTAAAATCTAGTTCACCCGCGTTTTTTTGAAAAACAACGAATGCCCGCCATTTTTCAGAACAAGTGCTGATAGAGAACGATTTTCTCCTCACATGTGTTTAGGATAATTGACATCGTTATGGCAACAGGGCGTCGCGTCATCGATTTTCTCACGATCGTCATCCTTTCAACGGTTTTCTTCGGGCAATATTTCGTTCGAATTTTGAATTTTTTAAAGCGGGGCGATAGCTTGGCTATAGAAACTTAAAAGCTTGCTAGCAAAATACACTAGATCGACTTCTAGAGGCTCAGTGGACTGAATTATTGATGTGACGAAGGGCTTGGAAAAGTCTTATTGTGAGGGAGCGGTTCGATTTATCCAACTCCAACGTGATTGCTGATTCAGCGCGCGATTTTTGTTTTTTTGTGTAAAGAAAATTTTCCTGGATTGTCAATTTTGCCGGAGATCGCTGGCTTCTATGCTTCAACTTTACTTCATTGTAATAAGAATGGAATTTGTGGATTTACAATGGTAGAAAGAATGACTGCAAGCGCCGAAATGCACCGGTAAGTGCGTAGGTTGACGAATCTTGTGAAATTTCTCCTCTCGGGTCTCCTTCGCTTTGTGATGTTCTTTGCATGTTTGGCGCGCATAAACAGTCCCTTCTTTTCAATCAACTTCTCTTACAAACACAATACTTAAATATCCAAGGGTCTTTTGGTGCTCTAGACTGGCTTTTGCTTGACCAGTTTCCTGTTTTCACTTTCAATATGCTGGCAAAATATGTCGCGAGCACTGTCAAAACACCCTTGCGGTTTATTTTTGCTGAAATGTTAATGAGCAACGAGACTGTCATGAGCGCCAGAAAATCGCATTGTGTTGACTGTTTGCAAAATCGATATTCTTATAGACCTCTATAAAGACGAAGTTTGCTCGTTTTAGAAAGGAATATCTATGGACATTAGAATACTTCATTGCACATTCTTTCATTGATTCTTGGATGATTTGTTTGTGTGACTGCTCGTCTTCTGAGCCCTGGTATGAATATATAAGCTAAAGCTTTTCTTGTGCCTAGCTAATCAAGGACTCCTTCCAAATCTTGTTTTTCTAGCCAAGGAATAAGTTTCTTACCCCCGAAAATGATTCCAATACGTGATTCGAAAATTTCGTAAGCATTCTACGACCAATTAGGTGTCCGAGAAGGAACTGAATTGATCGTTTTTTTTTAGGACAAAAAGTTATCCGCCGATCGTCTCCATTATCTTGGATGGTTGACGTTTGGTTATCCCACGAGCTCTTGCATTACTATTTTGCATTATTTTGCTTTCCATTGCAATAAAGATTTGCTTTCTTAAACTTAGTTCCATCACAAATTCCTTTAAAGCGTTTTTGAACGAAATTGTTGTCGCTTTTAATGGTTTTGAGTGTTGGATATCTATGATATATACTTGCGTAATAAGTAAGACGGCCCGACCGACTGAGTCATAAAAGTCTATTTTTGACTACCTTGATGAATTTAATTAACAATCGGGAAGCAGAGTTTTTGTCAGAAAACACCTAGGTTATTTTCTTTGCTTATTTCCTGCTAATATTAAGTTCCTAGAAATCAAAGCTCAAGGAAAGTAAGGCAATCGAAGTGAAATCGAAATCGAAAGTTTCCAACTGGGGCCATGCCTGGCGCTTCATTCATTCGAGATTATATTTTGGTTGAGACATGGACAGTTATGATTTCTGTGTCTGCTGGCCTATTTGTTGAATTTGTGGTCAAATGCAACGTATATGATGTTGATTACCTTGGGATGAGGGATTATTGCTATTTGATAATCATTTCTAAAGATCTCAGTAAAGAAGGCTTGAACACGCCACAACACTAAACTCGATTCTCCTCTGTTTATATCAATGAAAGTCATGCTCCTTGCATATCTGAGCTCTGGTGTCGGATCTTATTTTTCTAATAGATTACATTGTTTTCTATCCAGGGTTTTTTTCTACAAATGACTATACAATAATCTTCATTTCTGGTTATCCTTAAAGGCCACAGTTTTGAAAAAATGCCATTAAAATTGATTAATAAATTGAAGTGTAAAATTGTCCGACTATACACACGAATTTTTGAGGATTGATATGGTCTTTCGAATGTAAAATTCCCGTAGCAAAGCGAGTCAAATATACCAAAAAATATATATATATATAGTTTAATGTTATAGACCATTCAAAGAAGCAATTGAAATGAACCCCTTAATTTCGCATTATTTTGGCTGGTGTTGTTTAATTTCATGTCTGATTTTCGATCGTCTCGCATGCAGGTGTTCAGCAAGTTGTATGACGAATCTCTAGCCATTTTATACATGTAAAAAAGGGGGGAATAATTGGAACAATTGTTGCACTTGCATATGTGTACTTCAAACATATATTTATTTTCTCATAATTCAATGAAATTGCTAAAAACTCTGATGGTTGAAATAAATAGGATTTCTGTTAAAAAAAGGATTGTCTGTTTTGAAATATATAGCTAATGCAACAGCTAGTTGGAACAATTTTTTTTCTAAATTGAATAAGATAGATAGATTTAAGGCCAGATTTAGCTCACATACAGGAGCACCAAATGTAGAAAAAGACAAAAAATGAATAGAATATGCAAGTATGATTTTTCTTTTTTAGAAATAGTATTTCGTAAAGAGAAATGACACAAAAATGAATTTGATCAGTTTAATTAGAAGTTAGAGGTATGAAGCATACTAAGCTGAGTGAGTCATACTGAATGTAGATCACCCTAGGTCATGTACTTATAAGGTAATGTTAACATTCAATCAAACCTAAAAATAACCTCACATGTATATATATAGCAAAACTAGATAGATCAAGGAAGTTTGAAAACAGGACCACTTAAATTTTTGAACTATTTAAATTTCCAGGTTTTCTGATTGTATTCATTGAATTTTCTGGATCCGCAATGTCTATGCAATTTCTCATATGCTTTTCATTCTGTTGTTAGATTTAGTAATATGGAAAGACAAGAAATCTACAATTGCAAGTAGTTTTTGAATTAAGTTGTATTACCTGTTAATAGAATCCATGGTTCACAATAAAGGATTTCTTGAGTGCCATGAAAATACTTCGAAGCAAATGGGTTAGCCAAGTCCTTGTTGGTCAGACTACTTATACGAAGAGCCATAGATTCTTCTGACCACTCTTCTCTCATATATTCATTGTATTGATTATTATACATTTTAAAATTGGAATTGAAAAGTCACTTGGATTCAAAGGCTTTGAATGACTTTTGCTAAAAAGATCTTCAATGTTATCAGAGTTTTTAAGGTGGCTGCATACTTTTGAACGTTCAATTTGAGCCCACGATGTGCATGCGCTCAAAAACTGCTGAAAAATCTACAAGATCTTATTGAAGAACCATTCATGTTTTGAGCTTCAGCAGGGCAAAACCCTCAAATTTTGCACAGGACTCTATTTTTTAATAGCTGATTCAATAGAAAATTCCTAAAAATGTAGGTTATATCAACATTTTAGAAAAAGTTTATATTTCGAACACATGAAAAAATAGATTTTTGTAGGGATTTTTGTTCGACTTTATGAGATTTTTTAAGAGCACCGAAACTACAAAATATGACAAATCAATGAAGTTATGTCTTGGTCTTTTTGTCAAAAATGTCCATGTATTATTGTAGAATGATTAACTAGCCTTCATTTGGGCAATCATATAGTCTGCAAATAACTATTATCATATGAATCTTAATTTTTTCTATTCACTTCCAGTGGCGCAAGTTTTGCTCCAAAAGCTTACGAGTAGGCTTCCATTAAATGCTGATTATCTCGAAAACAAGCTCAGGACACCCAATTTTTCTTTCCAGATTTGGAATGGGCATTAGATTTTAATTCGGAAAATCGAAGTTTTAAAAAAAGTTTAAATCGTTTTCCAAAAGTAGGCAGTCACCTTAAGAGCTTTGTTTTAAAGAAAAGGTTCAAATATTTTTTCTTTTTTGTTCAATGTAACCAGTATTTTCTTTTTCTTTTCCCAGCAAATAATTGATTCAAAAAATAAGAATCATCTCTTTTCATACAGGGAAGTTAACATGTTGAAAAAGAATATAGAGTAAAGTAGTTGTAAAACACACATACAACCTTATCATCAGGTTTATATAACTCTGAGGTTAAAAGATAAATAATTGACCAGTAAAGCTTATTTGCAAGCAAAGTAATAACACTCACCAAGGGTAATTCTTTGATATAAAAGCAGTTATAATAATAATAATAATAATAATGGTTTAATCAATAGAATCCACGAGGTGGCTCTTCTCCTATTGATAAAACTATCTAATTTACAATAACATACACACAAGATAAATTTACGATAAACTATGAAGCTATAAAATAAATTAGACATAATAAGAAATAAGATTGACATAATTACTATTGGATTATTCTAAGCTAAACAATTATTATACATAAATAAAAAGGACAAAAACTGAAGATACTGGGGCTACACCCACCGCCCCCAAGCAATCACCCCAGGTCGAGATATTCAGGGGCAACAGACAAAGAGAAAACTGTCCCAAATGCCACGACTCAATAATTGCCCAGGGTACAGCAGCGCAGCACCAATATCCATAAATTGCAGTTAAATGTTCATCATAATCTTTGGGAATCCAGCTATGCCAATCTTTTCCAGGTATTATATCTAGTTTACATTCAATTAAGTGAACAAAAATTTATATTACAAATTCTTTTCTATTGTATTTATTAATTGAATGATTTTTGTCAAAGACCAGCATTGTAAGATATTAGAATTAACCATGAAAAACTTTTCCTTCTATTGCATTTGACTTTTGTTTTTTTATTTGAGAGGTCATTAACATATATTATTATATTGAGTTTCGATTCAAGATTTGCTTTGTTGGAGTGGTATGATGATTGTTGGTGAGGTGTTTATTTGAAAAAGTATATTCTCATTAGATTTTACACTAGAATATCAATTTCATGCTGAAGAAGGAAGGAAAGAGGTAGCTAAAATGGGTTCCTAAACTGTTATCCAAGTGAATGATCTTGACCTTGGTTTTCTTTATTTTGGCCATTTAATTCGACTTCCTTTGAATTACGATTCACTTTTCATGTTTTTCATTTGATCTTGGGTTATAATCCTTTGTCTATACCTAATCATATTCCAATGATTGCCAGAACATTAACCTTAATTGTATATAATATACAACCCTTGAGTGTAGTCAATAGTTAAGTTTTCAAAGTAGCATGCTAGTATAAAATATTAAGTTCAGTTCTGATTAAATGAGGTTTCATTACAAGTATATGTTATGTTTGCTTTCGTGGTTATAACTAAATTATTAATTGGAGTAAGATTTGTTAAGGTAAATTTCAGATCTTAATGTCATAATTTTCCATGATAGTATTTAGAATTTTGTGTATACCTGACGATACTTAATGCAGTGATTTAAAGTGGTATTTGCTATGATGTATCCCATATTTCCCACATGATGTATCCCACTACTGCATAGCTTACGTTACCATTTAAGATAGAAAACAAAGATGGATTTAAATAATGAAGGTCGTTTGCCAGTCATAATTACCAGCAATATTTGTTCTAACTGGGTCATACTTTGTTTCTGGCAAAAGATTACTGCCAGGTCAAAATGACTGACAAGGCAAACATTTGACCAGACAAGTTTCAATTCTGGCCGGATGTTGTCCCATGACCATGCAGCCATTATTTTAAGCTTAGGAAATATGCAAATCCAGCATCATATTAGGAACATATTTTTTCAAAAGGTAGTAAAAAGTGTTCTATTTCTTCAAGATATGATGTCTATTGTTATATGCCCTTATGTCTTCTGAAAAGAACAAAATTGTGCTGCAATTGATTGAATTATTTTTCTTTAATTTTGTAGGTAAAATGCTGTGGGTTACGTAATGGAGGAGGCTGGAGTTGGGAAAGGGGGAACAACAAAAGGTATGTATCCATCCATCTATTCGACAAGCTTTATGAAAATTTTGCATTTCTTTTTGTTTTTAAAATATTTCAACTCCTCTGATGGTACTAGAAACATAGATAGTTTGATAAGGAAGCAAATGGGTATAACCAACCAACCTTTTGATGATAAATGTTTCAGGTAAATATGATGGACAAACTCCAGCAACAAATGTTATTCCCAACATGAATTGTGTGATGTCAAGCACTCTAGAGGATCAAACAGATGATGTAGACTTTGCTGGAGTGCAGAGCTTGTATAGCAGAATTCCAACAAAGTTTAGGGATCCAAGTGGAGCTCCATTACGAAAATTAAGTTTGGATTTAATCAAGACGTATAAACAGATTAATGAGGTATGCTTTTATATCCTCATATCAATTAAGAAATTTTGATCAACATGTACAATGAAATGTAAACTTTCTGCAGTATTTATTACAAGTTAAAGCTATTGTCTATTAATTGAAGTCAAAACATAAGTGATAGCCTTCTCCTGTGCCATTATTTCTTAACTTTGTTTTAACCAGTTCATCAGTTATTCATTATTTTTGTTAATTGATATAGAAATAATTTAGTTGTTGATGATATTTGCTGGTAATCATGTTTTTAATGTCCTTGATTTATCATTATTCACTCTTACATATATTTTGACCTCCAACTAAGAAAAAATAGGAAACATCAACTCAACGCACTAGTATTCTAACGAAGGACCGTTGATAATTTATTGGTGTTTTTTTTTTAGGTTTATTATGCAAAAAAAAGGCGAAGAAAAGAGCAAGAAAAAAGTGAAGAAGTTGGCCACAAAAAAGAGAGACGGTTGTACAATGATGGCTATGATGATGAGAATTATGATTACATTGTTAAAGTTGGTGAAAAATGGTTTGATCGCTATGAAATAGAATCCCTGATAGGAAAAGGCTCCTTTGGACAGGTATAAATTGTCTTGTTGTTTTGTTGTTTTGACAATTCAAAAGCAATACCACTCATAAAATGGAAACATTTTTATATCAAAATGTGACAAAGAAACAAATGCTCATGTTAGGATGCTACAGAGATGTTTTATGTTTCTCTTTAGAAAAATTTATTATTATAAATTATTCCAGCCTTAGCAAATAGTCCCCTTCACAGTTCCCTGCACCATCTTAAAAGGTAACAGTGCCTTTGCATCAAAGTGAGTTTTGATGCAAAGGCATGCACACTTTGATGCAAAGGCATGCACACTTTGATGCAAAGGCATGCACACTTTGATGCAAAGGCATGCACACTTTGATGCAAAGGCATGACTACCTTTCAAGATGGTGCAGGGAACTGTAAAGGGGACTATTCCTACTTGAAATACCATTGTAATTATGTACTTCCTATCTCAGTTGTTGAGTTAAGATCTTTCAGTAATCGATTTCCACTTAGGTTATCATTTAATGTACATACTAAGTGACCAGGTTAAAATATCATTTTAGGGTTTGCTTACCACTGTGAGTTCCCAGTAGCTCAGTGGTTAGTGCCTGACAGGCAAACAGAAGGTCACAGGTTGGAATCCTCCCTGAAGATTAGATTTTGTTCTGAGAGAGAACAAAAGGATGGGGAGGGTGATCAAGTATTTGTACATCGCAAAACAAACCAAAAAGTTCTTTAAACTAAGACTTTTAATATTATGTTCATTGTTATATACTGTTCTACTATGTATTACTTTAACAACCAGCTTTTCAATTTGTTTCGTTTATTTCTTTTTTAATTTCTTTTTTCAGGTTTGTAAAGCTTACGATCATCAAGAAAAAGAACACATAGCCGTGAAAATCATCAAAAATAAGAAACCATTTCTAAACCAAGCTCAAATCGAAGTCAGACTACTGGAAATAATGAACAAGCACGATCCAGAAGGAAAATATTACATAGGTAGGTATCAAAAATCCTGTCCCTCTCCCCTAGAATGGTTTCTATTTTGTTCAGTATGATATGATTCAAGTCCAGACAGTATGATTCTTTACGTATCGTCGTAAGATAAAACGGAGCCCTTTAGTCATGGGCTGTCTGGAATACTAGTTAGTTGCATTAAAAACCCTTTATTGGCATTATATAACGTTGTAAGAATGTTTCCACAAATTTTCTCTTTTTGAGAACCGCCCAGAATTGCTGGCGATCTATGACGAGAAGCCTTAACGTGGGATAATGTTTAGCTCTACTCGTCGCTCTACTCTGATAGATTGTCAATTACCAGTGATCGTTTGTTTGCTTGTGACGTCATTAGTTTCTTTGGTTCGGGATGTGGCACCCACGCCTAGACAATCCACCCAATAATAACACCAATTTTAATGGGAACATGCGTAATAGGTAAATTACGAGCCTTGTATGAAACGACTGAAGAAGAGGGCCAATGGGCCTTTCACAACTTCAAGTCGCGTAAAAAATGAGCCAGCTCAACTAGAAACCATGTACAGCTGGTTCGGCCTGTATTCGGCCTGATTTTACAGTATTTCTTACTTTAAACCGTAAATGTTATTATAATAATATATTAACATTATTTTCGTTCTATTACTTTTCAGTTCGCTTAAAAAGACACTTTATGTGGCGAAATCACTTGTGCTTAGTGTTCGAACTGCTTTCTTACAATTTATACGACTTATTACGAAACACGAACTTTAGAGGAGTGTCTCTTAATTTAACTCGTAAATTCGCCCAGCAAATGTGTACAGCTTTGCTATTCTTGTGCACGCCTGAACTAAGCATTATACACTGCGATCTCAAGCCAGAAAATATTTTATTGTGCAATCCAAAAAGAAGTGCAATCAAGATCGTGGATTTTGGGAGCTCCTGCCAAATAGGATCCAGGGTAAGTTTCATTGTTCGTTTTGAACTTTATAAATTCTGGTTGTGTTTCTTTGATAAGATCCTATCCTATCCTATAATTCTCTTGCTTACTTATAAACAATGTTAGAAGTTGACAGCTTTATTTACTTTATGTGATCGCTGTATGTAATCATCAAGCCCCCACCCCTCCTACAAGGAAAGGGTCATCAGAATTAAAAATACAAAGTTAAATAAAATCTTTTCTCGTTACCTCCTGTTAATGGTATAGATGAACCTCATTTTTCCATGATACAGGATAACGATCTTCCGAGGGGACTGTTGGTATAAACTAGTACTCTTAAAGCAATGCATTTGGAATAATGTGAAGACTTGGCTAGTAAACTAGTTCAAAATAATACGCCCGTCGTTTAAAGAAACGCGAAGTTTCTTCTTTCTTCAGTTTACCTCTGATTTAGAATTTCTGCTGAATTTCTGCTATTCTAATGCTTATCGCATTTTTTTTCTCTTAAAACAAGGACAAAACAAAAAAACATAAACATAAATAAACATAGACACGCGTGTTTAATCATGGAGTGTTGATTATTCAAGACATTTACCATAAACGTTTTATGACTCTAAAATGCTGATACTTAAAGAATAATAAACTTGTTGAATAAACAATTCACGCCATGTCCAAGTGTTTTGTTGGTAATTCAATAGATGTGAAAACATTATCAGATGTTAAATTCTCCAAACGTGACCTTATTGTGTGGGCGAACAAGAAAAGTACTGAATCATAATTGGGTTGTCTTCCACTAAAGTGACAGCTAAAAGGCTTTCCGATCAATTATGTCACATTGGCCAATCACGTGAAAGCTTGCTCACCTGGGTCACACAATGGTCGTCACCTTTCTTTGTCTCTTAGAGTCACAAGACTGTAAAATTAAAAAGTGTCTAGGGTATATGCAAATCTCATCCACATAAACTTCGCCATGATTTTTTAATTATTGATCAATTTTGGCCTTTTCCATAATCAAAATATATTCTCTTGTTATATTGTGATCGACGTTCCATTTCTCATACCATTGTCGTTCCTTTTGTTTTAAAATGTTGTTGAACTACCCTTAAGTAAGTAAAGTCCTTTTCCCGTTTTTTAGAAGACATTTTCCCCATTCTCGTTTTTTTTAATAAGTGTTGTTTGTGAAATTTGGTTTGAATCTCTTCATTAAAATATTCAAAGTACAGCAACAGTTCTTCTAAAAATCACGTAATATAATATCAGAAACATAATATGTTTTAGTGACTTTTGCTTTCATAAGTCTTACCGATAACTAAAGATCCTTGGCCATTGTTGGTTCCAACGTTCAATATATTATTGAATATGATTAACCTGTTGCAGTACGAAAATGAACGATTCAGATAAGACATTCACACAACCATTTTTCCTGAAAACATCAGCTCAAAGAATGAAAAACACTTGCGATGACTTGTATTGGGGAAATATGCTTTCCTTATGGAGTCGATACAGATGTTTATTACATGTTGTTTTCTTTCTCTTTTCGTTTTTTGATTCTATTTTCATTCGTAATTATATTAACTAGTATGTTTCTTTATTGAATGATTCGTTCGTTATTATTATGGCATCTTTATTTTTCCCCTCTGTCATTTCAATTTACGATAACTAGCGGGACGAGCCTAGGCTTTGTTACAGTGTAGCAGTATTGCTTTATAGTTCTTTCTTAGGTCGTGTAATTATAAAATGTCATTTTTATTATTACTATCATTATTATTATTATTATTATTATTATTTATTGAATATATGTATTGATTGATTGTTGCAGATCTACCAGTACATTCAAAGCCGGTTTTACCGCTCCCCAGAGGTCCTTCTTGGCATTGCTTATAACCTTGCTATCGACATGTGGAGTCTTGGATGTATTCTCGTAGAGATGCACACGGGTGAACCGCTGTTTAGTGGTGCTAACGAGGTTAGTTTGAACATAATCCTGCTCCATACCCAGGGATATGCGACATTTTTCATGGACTGACAACACCCCCTCCCCTGTCGTTGAATTAGAAATAGATGTGGTGTTGGAAATATGTCCCCTTAGACAGCCCCTTCCCTCCCGCTTCATTTTTTTGGTGGGCCGCCTATCTTTCTATTGTTTGTTATTGGAAAAATAGGAAAAAAACAAAAAGCAACAGGCCTTTGTCTGCGTTTTGATTAAATATTTCTTTCTCATATAGTTCGATCAAATGATGAAGATTGTCGAGGTTTTAGGAATCCCTCCCAAGGAGATATTGGACGAAGCACCAAAAGCAAGAAAGTACTTCGAACGATTAGCTGACGGTTCGTACGCGTGTAAAAAAAGCAAGGACGGCAAAAAGGTACGTTCCAGTTCACTTTCAGTTATTTGAAAGCGAGTATGCCTCTATTCTGACCCCTGAGACCACTAGATGAAGCCCTGATGTCATGTCTGCCGGAGTAATCCGTGTTTTTCTTGTTCGTTCCACAGGAATATGTTCCTCCAGGCACTCGTAAACTTCACGATATTTTAGGCTGTGAAACTGGCGGCCCCGGTGGCCGGAGGCTCGGTGAGCCGGGTCATTCTTTACAGGACTATTTAAAATTTAAGGACCTTATTCTTCGAATGTTGGACTACGATCGAAACTCTCGAATAAAGCCTTATCAAGCATTGCATCATTGCTTTTTCAAAAAGACTGCTGAAGAAGGCACAAATACGACACATTCGGCCACCTCCTCCCCAGCTCAGGGATGCACTACTGCTAACCCAACAAGCACAACAAGCACGAGTACTGCTGACACTCGCGCATGCTCAGATCCAACAGCACACGCTTCTGTTACGGCTTCAGCGATGGAATGCGATAGCCCAAGCAGCAAAGGCCAGCAAGCATGGAGCAATACGGGCTCTAATTTTAAGCAAACAGTTGAAATAACGCCCTCAAATGATTCAGAATCAAGAGGTGCAACTCAAGCGCTTCATATGACCGCTTCAAATACTTGCAGCGAGGGTTCATCAGCATACAGCTCGGCATCTGGTGACGTGGGTCGCAGCCAAGGGCGTAATTATGGACCCGGTTCACGAGTATATTATAGCTCAGAAACTATGTCAAATTTCTCGTCTTCGAGTTCATGTAATTCGATGAACATGGAACAACCTCTGCCCATAGGATCTGGTATAACTTCTGCGGTAGGTTCAGCAGAGTTATGTAGTAATCGTAGTTACCCGCCAGTCCCACAAGCTCAAGATGCGAACTATTCAACGTCTACAAATAATACATACGAATATTATTCATCGGGATCCAATGCTCTGCCTCAGCGGGGAATCAATCGGAGGGACATTGTACAACAGCATTCCACTGGTGAAGATTCTCCTATGGTAGGAGTTTGTGTTCAACCTAGTCCCGTTGTCAGCAATTAAAGAAAAAACAGTTGACGTTTTCGATTTATTTTGCGCCCTAGGTATCTGGATGACACCATAAGAGCGTCGTCTCAGTGGAAGAGAAGAGGAGAGCACCACAGACGAGCTTCTCGCTCGCTCTGTGTCAGTGAAGGCCTCGGCTGATTCCTCACGTCATCACGCCACGAGCCACATCGTTCACTGCATGACAGGACAGCACACCACTTTGCGTTTGAACCAACTCTCTTAAGACACGCAGTTTGGCCAAGATGATATATGCGTTATTGGGCTATTTGTTTCGGGATTGTGTAGATTGGAAATGCAAAATTCAACGGCACTTTAGCAATTCATGCTAGTTTTGTTACTTATTCCAGTACCGCAAGGTCCTCTGCAGTAGGTTTTCCGTTATATGGCTTTGAAGTTTTTCGATATATTTACCTCAAGGCAAAAGTATTTATTGGCTGCTGCCGAACATGTGGGGTCTATCTTAGAACATGGATTGTGTTGGAGGAACTTGTTCTCGTTTGAGCTAACATGGATGTCAATATCCTGATGTTTGACTGAAATAGAGACATTCGATAAAAGAGACCTAAAGAAGAGCTCCAGTCACTCATTATGTTATTATAGGGAACAACACTCGTACGAAAATACTAGACTAATATATATACTAGGAACTTTTTAAAATTATGTTTTAACCGTTTTTTATATGTGTACTGTTTAGACGGATATTGGTTTGGAAATATTTTCTTTGATTCATGTCAACTTTGGAAACCCTGTGCGAGCATTTTCAAGGCCCTAGCGCATGCAATTGCTCATTTGGCTTAGATATTTTATGAAGGAACGCAATAATGCTATTAGGCTATTTTAAGCAAATTGCTAGTAAGGTTTTAATCATTATTATTTTAAAGATTTTCACAAGAGGTTTATTTTTTACCACTCATCTTCATTCGTTTTATTTGGTGACAAACTCGTTTCCGTGGCGAATGTTTCTTTGTATCCTATTGACGCCCAGTTTTCTGACGAGGAAGAAGAGACAAGGGTATCAAGTTGCCAACGAAACGAGATTAGGAGGAAGATAAAGTGAAGCGATTTTAAATTTTCTAATTTTTATTTATACAATGCCGCAGCTAGAAGTCACATCAGTTTTACTCAGTGGAGCAGGGTCGTTATATTTTATTTATTGATATGTTTTTAACAAGAATCGAAAACAAATTGAATAAACGACTGAGACTCATCTGTTTGTCCATCATTTCTTACATCCAACTATCATGTCCCCTTCAACCATTACAGGAGCATAGTCAGGGTTTTGCCTTGGGGGAGGGGGCGTTTTCAGAACATCGGTAAGTCGCGTGAACTTATCACATGACTACTTAGGTATTTAGGTTTCTACAGAGTGAAGATGACATTCTTTGCTTTTTTCCAATCGGCAAATGTCGTACTCAACTTCAAAATTGCGACACGTTTATCGTTAAGCTAACCTATTTGCTATCGAGCGCGTTAAAAATTAAACTACCAACAGGATGGGGGCCAGGGGCTACTGGGTTCCCCCTGCAATATATACCCTTCCTGCAGAGGTCTTTTTTCCCCTCCGTTCTGGCTCAGCTCTACGGAGGGGAAGAAAAGCATCCTCTGCCTGCTCTTAGGGTACCAATATCTGTATATTTTTGAATACGCAACTTTATCTTTTCTTATCGTCTTCCTACCTGTTTTTGACCGTAAGCGTATTTTTGCTGTTGTTTTTTGTTGAACGTTTTTGCAATTTTACTATAACTTTTTTTTACGCGTGGAAGGCGTTTCATAGAACGTTTCTAATAAATTAGGCAGTTCTTTTTTTAATGGCGAAAAATGTTGTGTTTTTGTGAAGATTATACTAATACTGAGGACTAAATTAAATTCTCTGCTTCACATTATGTGAAAGTGGATTTGCTAAGATCTTCCTGCTCTTTCTTGATGATCATCCTCTAAAAGGTAAGCAGGCTGATACTTGATGTCCTCACTATCTGTCTGTATTTGGAGCAGAGGGTTTGGCTTAGTGTTGTGTGTGCTTCCTAGTGAAGTATAACCTTTATCATACAGACTACAATAAGGAATCTTAAAGTGAAGAATAACAGCCCACACATCACTATGATGCCAGTCTAGTATTGGATTAACCCTCATGTATTCAGGCCAGCCAGGATCAGTACATGTAAATGTTCGCAGCTTTTCTGTGAAGGGATCATGTCGTCTGGTACCCATCAAGATGGCTTTTATTTGAGGATGAGACACCTTGAGCTTTTCTAATGAAGCCTTTATACTTCCCTTCATAGTAATCAAATTCAGGTTATACCTTTCTGTTGCATCCCTTATGAACTCCTCTGCTTCAAAGAATGCTGATTCATATTGTATATACAATGCATTTAGTTTAGGTACTCTTCCAAAGTGTTTCACTACTGCTGCATACACAAGATACACAAGAAGAGTGCAGTCTTTGCCTCCATTGAAGCTAATACAAATTTTATTCAGGCTATACTGCCGGAGTACCTCTTGTATTATAGCCCAAGCTCCTTTCACACATGCGCTGATATTAGAGTTATTGACTGGAGACAGGGTTGAGTATACTTCACTCACATCAAGAGTCTTGGCTGAAATGAAAAGAAAAACATCAATAGGACCTGAGACATCGCATAACTGCCAATCAATCATGTGCCACAGCACTGCAATACCATTAGCCCAAAAAGATATTCTAAAGCTCTTACCTGCATCTCCCTTGTCATCAGGTAAACCTTCAATCTTGATAACACTCTCTGGTGGAAGTTTTCCCAAGAGGTACTTGCAAGCTTCTTTCCAATCATTTTCTGATTCTGACTCTAAGGATAGCTTTACTTTATGATCTTGGTCACTGCAATCGGGATACGATCCTAACTGAACACTCTCCTTAAATCTTTCATGAACTTCATTCAACAGGTGGACGACTTCTGTCTCTCCAATTGATAAATAAATAAAGCAAAGCTGAAATTTGTTACGTGTGGGGTCAGAGAATATATGCTCAATACCTTGAAAGTTTTTCTCCAGAAAATCGGGTACCCCTGGGAAAACGTAGACATTGCGAACACGAATCACTGGGAATGGGTTGGTTCTAGTGTCTTTACTATACACAAGGTCAGAGGATGGTGGTAATTTTGCCATTCTCAAATGAAACTCGTTCAAATCAGATTTCTTCATTTGGTAAGCTGAAGCGATGGATTCCACAAGTTCCTTATTTTCTACAAGGGTTTCGTTAAAAGCTTTAGCTATGCTCGACATGGTAACATCGTCATGTGTAGGACCAATCCCTCCTGTTGTTATAACGAAGGTGAACCTTGAAGAGAATTCCCGTACCTCATGTGAGATAGCTTCTTCATCATCTGCTATTACTGATATCTTCCGTACTTTAACCCCAAGAGACCACAGCCTCGTAACAAGAAAGTAAGAATTCAAATCCTTGGTATGACCTTTGATGATTTCATCCCCTATTATAATGATCCCTGCTGTTGTAGCGGTCTTTTTGGAGTTCTCCTGCTCGTCCGCCATCTTGATTGCATAATGATTAACACGTGTATGAATAGTACTGGGTACTACTATAAAAGTAGGGGTGGGGAATGATGGGTGGGGAGGGTAAGTGATATACTTGTACTAATATTTTAAATGCAAATTTAAACTCTTTTAAAAAGAGGAAAAGTTAGGAAATATGGAAAATTCAATAAAATCAATTGAACAATGAAATTTTGAAAAAAATTCCCTTTTCAATAACTAGGGAAAGAAATGTCAGATGGATATAAATAATCTGAAAGATAACCGGATGAAAATATACTAGTAGGTTTTTTCTGACTTCTTAAAATATTATTTATTTATTACGACTTTTCAAAAATGCGGAAAATCATTGCATCACTAAAATATTTTCCTCTAATCGATACTTGGTCACGTGACTCAAGATAGCAACGAAGCTAAACAATATGGCGGATGGTTGGCTTTTGGTTGCTATAAAGCTAAAGTTATCCGTATAATTGGATTACTTAAATAGAACTATTCAATTCATAACCATGTCTTGAAAAAGGTAAGATATATAATAAAAATGATAAATTCAATTTGATATATAAGGGTCTTTTTAGGTTTGAAATTAACAGTTTTAAACTTAGTTCTTTTCGCGCGAATTCTGAATTTCTGCCGTTTAGCATCTTCGTTGACTTTATAAAATGTCAATTTAACGCTTAATCCTAACAACTGACTTCTGTTGCTAAATTGTATAAAAAACAATGTAGTTCTTCTTAAAAAGTATTTCGCTTTCGACACGAGACCCAAAAAACCAACACCGAGTCAAAGTACAACTGTCATGTCGTGTAAAGAAAACAATCTAGGCAAGTACGAAATTTTCATGAATTTTGCTTTACTCCTTATAGTTCGATAACAACAGAATCATGGAGCTTGATGAAAGACTTAGATGGATAGAAACGAGGGTGACTTCATCTCTTAAACCTAGAGCAGAGGAAGTCAAACATTTGTTTACCAATGAAGAGAGCAGGTCAGTTTCAAACGGTCAAATCGATCATTGTGAAATGTGTGTAAATTTCAATAGGTTTCGTACAGCAATCGTGATAGGTTTCCACAGTGTTTTATTAATACATTTCTTATATATATATGTTCTTTTTCCAATGTAAAACAGACACTGTCCTCACATTAACATTTTTATTGCTTTTTTTTTTAACTAATATTTTTATGTTTTATTAATATTTTTTTTACAGGACTGCTATGTTTGAGTTCTGCAACAATGAAGAGGTCAAAAACTTGTTTATTTTCTCGCTAGTCCCTCCTGGAGGGGGTCTTGTTGCCTCACTAGTACCCCCTCAGACTGTAAGAGAGAAGGCCATGTTCTTTTTAAAGTCTCACAGTACAGGAAAAGTGATGCGAGATAACATCATGGATGAAGTTGCCTTCTGCGACTGTTCTAACAAGCCATTGAATCACCTTAGCACTTTGTTAAGGGATGTTTACCTACCACTTCTAAGCATTGAGATGGGTGGAGGTGTCAGTGCTGACAAACTGATGGATTTATTGCATCGCCTTGCAGCAAACATGGAGGTCACAGAGGGTTCTGTTCAGGTAACAAAGAATGCAGTTTGCATATTGTCAACATGATCTCATTGTTGATTTAGTCATTGAACAAAAACTGATTTCAAAGGGAGAAAATTCTAGATTATAGATTCCTCTCAATTTGATTTTGGGGCTATGCCCCCCCCCCCTCCCCCCACCCAAAAAATTCTAGATCCACTCATCTCACACTATGTCAAGTATAAGTTAAAGCTATATTATTATTCATTATTTATTTCCAATTCTTTATTCAGGATCAAGTTATTCTTCCACTTCCATCAATTGAGGTACTTTCTGAGGCTGCAGCTTACAGCAGCAGACGACCAGCTGTCATCCATGTGCTAGAGACCACAGTTATTCATTGGATTAAACAAGTCAAGGTACATAACAATTATGCTTTTAAAGATTGTGGTTCCTTATTTTCATTGTATTTATTTTCACTCATACAGGCAATACTGAAAATTGACCCAGAAGTTGAAATTGCCAGAAGATTTGGTCCCAAACCTGGGCCACTAGATGAAATTGAGGTAATGACAAAAATATGTTTCCTTAACTTACCATTCATTTGAGGTACAAAGCTCCTTAGTATTTTACTTGTGCATTACCATGGCAGTAACTTCTGTTAGTTGATAGTTGTATATGATTGCTGTTTTAGATGTGGTCAGAACATTTGGAGAAGATCAGCAACATCAGTGAGCAGTTGTGCTCTCATGTTGCACTGAACATCATTATGAACCTTGAAGATGCGCACAGCACATATTCACAGTCCTTTCATTTAGTGAAGAAAGAAATAGCAAAGGTTGGTTGATGTTTAACCATATGATAATTATTGGTTCCTATTATATATTATATCATACTTACCTTTCTATTCATTTCTAGGCTGAGACAGAAGCTAATGATAATCTCCAGTTCTTGAGTACATTGATGCCATGGTTTGAACAGCTTCATCATTCCACAAAGTCTAAAGAGATGGTTGAACTTTTCTCACCCTTAATGCACACCCTCTTCCTTGTTTGGGCTCATTCAAGGTATTTCATATCTTTCATGACTTAGTCTATTTAATTAGATAGTTCCTTTATTGACAAGAGTTATTTTTTGGAAAAAACTCTTCAATTTTGCAGGTACTATCATGAAACCAAGAACTTCATCAGACTACTGACTATGCTATCTAATGAGGTTGTTGCTAGATCAAGGTATCTTGTACGACAAAACGTTCTGGAAAATCTAGCTGAAGTAAGTGTTAGACATAATTTTGTCAATCAAACAAGCTATTTTCACTGTTTCACCAACATACTACTTTGTACTCTAGTCTTACAGCAGCTTGAAGGACTCTCTTCGAGTGTGTGCAGCATTCAGGGGATGTTACCTGGATAAGAAAGACAAGGCTGATGACCTGAACAAAAAGAAACTAGCAGAACAAATTGGAACAAAGTAATTATAGTTGTCATTTTTTTAAAGGCATATTTCAGATTTTTTAGTAATTTAAAAAGAGAAGAGTGTATAGATCATTCAATAACCAACACTATACGTAATCACTGATGCGCTATTTCTAGCTTCGCCTCGTATTGCTATGGAAAGGTCTGTTTACAGCTATCAAAGCTAAATAGATAGGAGTTGCGCGCACACATTCTGTTTTGGGAGATTGAATCTTTGCTGTACTAGTCCTATATGTATGATACTGTCTGATGTTTCACTGATTTAATTTGCGCACCTCAAAAACACCTTGAATAGGTCATTGTCAGGATGAGGATGAGGAGGCTGAGAATGAGGATAATAGGATGAGGATGATGGTGAGGAGGAGGAGGGAGGAGGAGGAGGGTGAGGAGGAGGAGGAGGGTGATGGTGAGGAGGAGGAAGATGAGGATGATGCTGAGGAGGATGAGGATGATGGTGAGGAGGAGGAAGATGAGAATGATGGTGAGGAGGAGGGTGATGGTGAGGAGGAGGAAGATGAGGATGATGGTGAGGAGGAGGAGGATGAGGATGATGGTGAGGAGGAGATTGATATTGATATTGATATTGATTAGGAACAATGAGAATGATAACTTTTTGTTTACCATGTTCTTGTAGTGTTGATAGTGGTGGTATCATATGGCACAGTAAACTTTACATCGATAGCATTACTCCCAAAGCTGGCAAACTGTTCTTGCGTACCGACCATCTTACAGACAGCATGAATGATCTAGCGGCAGAACTGTGGACAGACTCGCCCTGGCCACCTCGAAATCACCCAAGTTTCATTAGTTTGAATAACTTTATGGAGCGTTGTAATGATGTTCTTGAGTTGGTTCAGACAACAAGACACTTTGAACTTCTGACGTGTACAGCTGAGGTTGGGGGTGCTGGTGGAGATGGGCTAGATTGTCTTGTACGAGAAATACATGGCAAATTTGCACAAGCTATTAAATCCTTCAAAGAAGTAACACAAGTAAGCAAGCAAGAAAGTGATAATTCTGTTTGATGCAATAGCTTAATTACCTGGCTTGATTACTCATTTTGTTTCTACCTTGCAGGACGTGCTGGACGTTGACAAAACACGACACTTTGAGAGAGATTTCTTTTTATTTCGATCCGTGACAAGGGTAAGCGCATGTATAATGACCCCATCCAAGGCACACATAGTTCTAATCTCTAATCTAAGGTTGATTCTTCTCTTTCATTTCATGTTAGGATCTAGAGTTCAATTTAGCTGATGTGTTGCGGCAGAGCTTCAAGCAGTGTTGGGATACCAGAGCTAGACTACGTCTTCTTGAAGTGTTCGAAGGGATAAGTGGAAGAGAAATGGTCCAGGTAGGTCAGTGTGTTTGAGCGCAGTCCACAGCAAATAACACACCCTAATCAGGTTGTGGCTTTATTCACTGCAGCTTTAGCTTTGTTATCGTAAATACACTAAAAACGGAGAAGTGCGCATCACTGAATTCAACTCAAAATTAAGATGTGGACAGACGTTTTTAAAACAAGATGCTCCATTTTGACCTTGATAAGTGCCTAGGCTGCATACACCTGCTAAATGGTGTGCTGATGAGAAGACTTTAAACTCTTCCTACATAACTTACATGGTCTTAAGTCTTCATATGTCATGCCAATCATTTGTTTCTGATAATTCAGGTGTCTTATACGAGTCTTACTGTTTTCTAACCTTTTATCAGACAAATCTCAAGGATATCTTCAGCAACATGGTCAAAGGTTTTACCGATGATTTGATTCAAGTGAGGTCATTTTTCCAACAACATTTAAACAACCCGCCATCACACCCACACCTCCCCCCTGTGGCGAGTAAAGTGCTTTGGCTCAGAGGGCTGAAATTACACATACAGGTAACTGAGATATTTGGTTTGCAGAAAATCGTTTGAGTATTATTGAATATTTCCCTTTTCAATAGGAGCCTATGTCTCGACTGAGCCGAGTGTCACCCTCCTCACTGAAGGGGGATCAAGGATGGAGATTGAGAGATACATTCACTGATTTACTCAAAGACATTGAAAAGTGAGTACTACAGGGTTCAAAATTCCCACAAGATGAAAAGAAATTGAACTCACAGATTTTCTATGTTCTTGTGTTCTGTCTCTTTAGCATTCAGTGGCTCAATATAGAAAAATGAATCGATCTTGTCATTAACAAATGAGCTTCTAACCCTAGTACTACCTCAGGTAGTTCCTGGAGTATGGGGAAGAATAGAAAAATTTCTTACTAAGGAATTTCTCTGTTTTCTTGCGGCATTTCTTTCAGATGTGAATCAGATTCCCTTCGCAAATGGCAGAATGACATGCAAACAGAGCTGCGAGCCAAACTTAAACAGCCGCTATTGGTAAGAAAGCTTCCAAACCTTTGGTCATTGTAGAAAATATCCAAGTGGAATTGGATTGTCTAGATTACTTTAAATACACGACTTTCTTTTTAGTGCAGCAGTTGTAGTTGCAGTAGGTGTAGGTGTAGTTGGTGTAGGTGTAGTTGCAGTTGGCGTAGGTTTAGTTGCAGTAGGTGTAGTTGCAGTAGGTATAGTTGCAGTTGGCGTAGGTGTAGCTGCAGTAGTTGTAGGTGTAGTTGCAGTAGGTGTAGTTGCAGTTGGCGTAGGTGTAGTTACAGTAGTTGTAGGTGAAGTCAGTGCAGTAGTTACAATAGTAGCAGTTGTTACAAGGAGCTTATTTGGTATTGATATCTTGATCAGATCACAGATGTAAACTCTACCAGCAAGACCCCAATGATCCAGGTCAACTTTGATCCAGATCTGTTGTTACTGTTACGAGAGATCCATTATCTGGCCTCGCCACCATTCAACGTACGCCTACCTGATCCCGTGCGTGTCTTATTACGTTCAACTGATGATGGTCTGCTGAGGTCAACCGCTGCTCGTCTTGATACCATCGTGTCTCGTTACAATTCCATCATAGCAACTATGGAGCAATTTGAGAAACCTTTATTCGAGCAGAAGATGGCCAAGATTGAAGAGGTATGTTTCTCTAACTAATCTCACTACCTGCTTCTCTCACCAGCCGAACGTCAAATGGGATCCTTCTTAATCTTAATCGAGGGCGAGAAAGATTATTTGGCAAGTATAGCTGAAAAGGGTTCATCTATAAGTAAGAGAGAGGTTTGCCATGAAATATTTACTAGCTAATTCCCGTGACATCCTTGTGATTTTCAGCTTCTCCACCAAGGTCTCCATGAGTACTCCTGGAAGACTCTAGAATCAGCTGATTTCGTCGAGCATGCGTCGTTTCTGGTCTGTGATGACGTGCACTATAACCTTGGTATTGTACAAGGTAACTATCAAGAGATCTGTAACATCGCAGGATCATGGTCTATGAATGGACAGTTGGATGTGTTTACACCAAGGGATACCAACACCACACATTCTATGAATGAACTACATTCACTTCACAGGTAATATAACCCTAGTTGTTGATGATATCTCGTAGTTATATCTCAGATATTTATCGGTCAGCTTGTTTTTTCCTTTCAGAGATATCTACGACATGCATAACAACACTATCATCATTGGTGGTAACAGGATACATGCTTTGCTTCAGTCTACATTTGAGGTATATTCCATATTAATCATGACTATCACCAGTTACTTGACCCATTAAGGTAAGGTATATTATATGATGCACTTGCAGGCCGTGCAGATCAGTCGTGCGTCACCATCATGGCAAAGCTACACCCAGTATGTAAGTGACGTCATACTTGCAGGTCTAAAAGAATCAACACTGACGTCACTACAGTCAATGCTGAACCAGATCGTTCACTTCAACCTTACTAGGGTAGGTAATATCATACAATGCAGTACAGTGTTTTACAACTCTTCTTATATATGTCCTCCATTCTCTATATCTTCATCAGGACATATCCGCTCTTCCCATCCTGACTATTCGCCTAGAGCTGGTTGGGCTTGAAGTGACGTTTAACCCAACCCTGGATGACCATTCAGCTTCTCACAGCGTCCAGGAGTTTGTTAACGGCTGGTTACAAGACTTTCTTAACAGAGGTGATCTTGTTACTCCTGTTGATAGCCACAGAAAGGTAACTTCTATCCTAGTGTTATATATAATACTGAGATAACAGACTGACTAGTTGTTATTTTCATTTCCAGACATTCAAGGCGGCAATCAGTGAAGATCAAAACATACAACGTTTTGCTCAGCAAATAACAGAAGTAGTTGAACAAAATGCCGAAGAATGCAAGGTGTGTACTCTATGTGAATGTTGCTATTGTTGTAGAATTAAGAGCCACCTATTTCAACCCCTATGAACACATACATTGGTACTTATAGGTATAGACACCCAGCAGGCTAGAAGAGTAACGATGAAAGCATCGGACTTCATGCGATTCCCCATCCTATGCAGAAGCACCCTAAGGCCTGAAACGCCTCTAAAGGGAAAAGATGATGATGATGCGCAACTATTTTAAGTGCTGCGCGCTGACGAACCTACTTAATTGTTATATTTCAGGAGATTCTTGCTACGTTCCGTGAGTACGCATTTCTATGGATGCAGGATGTTCAGAGGACATTTAAAGAATTCTTAGCTGGTAACATCGTTGCTCATCCTCGTAAGATGAACCGTTCCGAAGCTATTCGATCCAGGGCGTCACAACACTCGGGGAAATCCAAGAAAGACAGAGAAAAAGATGTCAGAAGGTAATGAAACGTGTATCACTTACAGAACGATACGCATAGGGCCAGTAGCCAACGATTACTGAGGGACAAGTTTTGAAATGCCTATTTTCATATTACTAAGAAGATATAACTAGCTAAAAACTAGTGTGAGCTGCATCGGTGTTTCTAATGAAACAGTAATGATAAAAAGGTAAATTATACACCGTGAAAAGATGACATTACTATTCATTAAGAGTCTTCTTACATATTTTGATATAATTTGTGATAAAAACGGGGCGCAACCACAATTCAAAGATAGGACAGTAGAGCCTTAGAAGCTCTCCTAGTTAATAGACTGTGTTCATTTTAGGTCTGTTATCACTATTCCAGTCCTAATTCATCTTATTGATATTTCATGATTAGTTCAAGTCGAACATCTGCTGCAGCATCAACCCTCAGTACGAGCGGTGCTATGGGTTTGTCAGAGAAAACCTTCCTTAATCCAAAGAAGCTAACATCACTGAAGGAAGTTAAAGAGGATAATGCTCCTTCCCTTGATGACTTTGACAGAGAGATCGAGATTTATCAGGTAATCACTATATCTATTTGATTGGTAATATAATGCTTGTTTAATGTGTTTGTTGTATGTGTACTAGACATCAAGAGACGAGATCAGTGCACTACAAGACTGGTGTGATATTGGCTGGATGCGCGTCAACATGAGGCCCATTAAGCAGGTTCTGGGCACATATGCAAGCAAATGGATGTTCGTCTACACCAAGCACCTCTCTGATCAAGTAAGTAACTATCATTTGTAGAGGCTTCTCATCTAATCTATAAACATCATCTTCGTATAGAGCATGTGCATGTTACGTCATAAGCACCATCTTGGTCGACGATAACAAAGCATTCCATTAGCTTCTCTCGTTAGATCGACCAACATAGCGGTTGTTTCATTGTTATTCATATCTCAAGGGATTTTGAGTAACATTGTCGCACACAATGTATAGCTCGCTTATCTTGTTTTGACAAGTTTAATGTCTCATGAATCTTCATCTTATCCCAGGTCTCCACGACTTTAAATGACCTGGATTCGTTTTTGAAAAGAATAGAGCCTGGTATCGAAGCTATTACTGGTCAAGAGCGAGATATTGATTCATTCATGCGTTTAATGAGAGTCTTCAACGAGGTAAGTACATTGCGGTAGCTGATGAGGTTGGATTAGGGAGCAACACGAACAGTGCTAATCGCGATCACATATTAATAGTAATGATAAAAGAGTAAATTATACACCGTGATAAGATGGAAAAAACTTACTGACGTTTCGGACGCTAGTCCTTCGTTCGTCTTTTACTCCGATGAAGGGCTCGCGTCCGAAACGTCAGTAAGTTTTTTCATCTTTTCACGGTGTATAATTATACACCGTGATAAGATGGAAAAAACTTACTGACGTTTCGGACGCTAGTCATTCGTTCGTCTTTTACTCCGACGAAGGACTCGCGTCCGAAACGTCAGTAAGTTTTTTCATCTTTTCACGGTGTATAATTTACCCTTTTATCATTACTGTTTCATTAGAAACACCGAGGCACCTCACACTAGTTTTTAGCTCACACTAGTTCTCTTTATGTATTAATAGGTCAGTACACAGCAGGCTGAAATGGACAGCAAGTTTATAGCAATGAAGAGAACCATCTCTCTCTTAGAGAAATATGGACAAAAACTACCAGATATGACGCAGAAGTTCTACGCAGCTGCACCTCAGAGGTATTCAGTAACCACTAGTCTGGTTTGTTTGTTCGTCTGTATCAGCCTCGTGTACTGTTTGTCTTTTATAGGTGGAATAGTCTGAAGATGAAAGTAAACAAAGCTAAACAACGACTTGGGCCCAGGATACAGGCTGAAGCTAACAGCGTAACTCAGGTAACAACTGTACTCATCATCTAATTGGTCCTTATCAATATTATCCATAGAAAATGGTCGCAAAACTAAATGGACCAGTCGCGCGGCTTTCTTGCTGGCCATATTTCTGAACAAGAGGTTTTTTCTTTTTCAGCAACTCAAAGCATTCGGTGATCGTTGTGAAGCTCTTTCCCGCCAGTTTTCAACATCAGAAGCGTTCCAGCGTACCTGTGCTATCTATGCAGCATTTAATCTCATGGATGCTTTTGAAAAGAAGCTGATAGCTATGGAAGGCGAAGCTCAGGTAGGTTTGTATCCTGCATGTATTTGCTGTCTTTCTGTCTGACTCTGCCTCGCTATCTGTCTGTCCGTCCGTCCGTCTGTACACCATACGATATGATTTAACCACTTGTCTGTCTGTCTGTGTAATTTGTATTCATCTTAGTTTTTATTTGTGTTTTTTTTTCAGGACCTCATTGAACTGCAGGAACTTTTTGAAAAAGTCGTGGTAAACTTCTCCATACTTCCCCAGTAAGTGATTTTAACGAGATGATAATGATTGCGATAGTGTTTTCCAGAACTAGCCGAAAGATATTTTATCTACCGCCCACAAACAAAGAACTGAGATGCAAGTCCATATTCTCTTGACCTATTAGTTGTGGTGTGATTGTTACGATTCACTTTCATGATTGTTTTTGCATGTAGTTCATTAGGGAACTGACATACAAGTTCATAGCCACTTGACATATCACTTACAAAGGGTCATGTTATCCTTAAAGATTATTAAAGCTAATTAGGGACACTTACTAATGTCATACTATAGGTTGCGTACCAACTTGGAATGTCTTCGACAAGTATGGAACACGTACCGTGCTGTACAAGAACAGCATACTGAATGGAAGCGAGGCAGATGGCAGCGGATTAACACAAGACTCATGCGCAAAGCTACTGAAGCCCAGCTTGATGTTGTACGTGCTTTACCCAGTGATGCTCATGAATGGGACGTTTATCAAGGGATGGAAGACTCTATCTGGGATATACAGGTATATCTCAGACATTACCTGGCGTTGTCCAACCCATACTTTAGCTCAGCATTGATTCTGATTTCCTCTTCAGGCTTGTTTACCAATAATCGATGATTTAAGCAAGTCAGCTATGCGTCCTCGTCACTGGAAGCAGTTATTACGTCTTGCTGGTGGTGTTATACAGATCAGTAATGAAGGTCTGACGCGTATGACATTAGGACAGCTACTGGACCTTGGATTACACAGTATGGAACCTTCTATCATATATCATATACACTTTATTATTTTGTGCCGCGCTGTGCCGTATTGGGCCTTGCCGTGCCGAATTGGGCCTTGCCGTGCCGAATTGGGCCGTGCCGTGCCGTATTGGGCCTTGCCGTGCCGAATTGCGCTGTGTGACTTACAGTGTATTTAATTGTAACATTTTTCATCTGATTTTGATTAATTATATTTGTAACGTACGGTTCGTAATGTTTGCTCAGATCACGCCGAGGAGGTTCGTGGTATTATACAAAGAGCTACGAAGGATGTGGCGATTGAGAGTTCACTAAAGACCTATGAAGAAGTGTGGCTAAGTAAAATCTTTGAGGTCAGACCGCATACCCGGTACAAGAGACCAAGCTCTTCTGCTGCAGGAGTCAATCAAGATGTAAGTCAGCCAATCATGAAGCTTGCTTCCCATCACATTACCACAATTCTTCTTTTGTTATTCTTCAGAACACAGGCAGTGAGTTCGGTAAAGATTCTGAGTTTGAGATGCATGGTCATCGAGGCATTTCTAGTCGGGTATCAGTGACTAGCCATGGTAGCGGTGGGTTCAGTATTAAGGAGAGTAAGACAAGAAGAACATCAGTAGCATCGGCTACATTCTCACAGTCACTCATCAATCTCACTCAGGTAGGATATTATCAATGCATCATGTTCATCTTGTTCTAATCCTTCGTCTCGTTCATGTTTCTCTACTCTCTTTATTGTTTCCAGGATAACGGTCCTGTCTGTCTCTTGGACAACTGTGATCCAATATTCGAAGAGCTTGAAGATCATCAGGTTAGTTCTATGTACAGCCAATGCAGTTACCACACCCTCCTTTCTTTAACTCGATCAGTCTTAAACTCGTTCAGAAATGCGTATCTTTAACGCGCAAACACTCATGTTAAACACTTCTACACAGGTTTCATTGCAAAATATGTTGAATGGAAGCTCAGCAGGATCATTCGCTGATGATATAATGAAATGGCAGAAGAGATTACAGACTATAGAAGCTGTGTTAACCGTCTGGCTGCAAGTACAAGAAAAATGGATCGAACTTGAAGAAGTAAGTTTAATCTACTGTAGTAGTTACAGTGACTGCTTTTGACTTTCAGGGCCATTTCCATCTGAGGTACACATTACATTAAACGTGATCTGCTGGTTTATCCTTATAACAGGTATTCACAAGCCTGGAGTTTCGTATCGCTATGCCACACGAGACGAATCTCTTTTCAGCCGTCAATAGAGACTTCAGGATCCTAATGAAAGCTACTGAGAAAAATCCCAATGTACTTCAAGCTTGCTCGAGAACAAGTAATGATTTCACTTTATTTTCCTATTATCATCTTCAATCATCATATCCATCATTACCATCACCAACAGCATCACCGTTATCATCATCACCAACATCATCATCATAACATTAACATCATCATCAACCACCATCATCATTACCATCACAAACAGCATCACCGTTATCATCATCACCAACATTTTCAGCAGCATCATCAACATTAACATCACCATCAACGTCATCAGCATTATCAGCATTAACATCATCATCAACCACCATCATCATTACCATCACAAACAGCATCACCGTTATCATCATAACCAACATCATCATAACCATGCATCATGATCGTCATATTTTTAACCTTTATTTACTGAGAATCGACCCACTATTCTCTGGCTGTAGATATCCAAACCAAGCTTGAGAAGCTAAACATGAATTTACAGCAGTGCTGGAAGTCTCTCTTGTCCCACCTGGAACGCAGACGTCAGAAGTTTCCTCGATTCTATTTCTTATCTCATGAAGACGTCTTGCACGTAGTATGTAATGGTAGGTAAATAATATGCATATATGACATGCTTTTTCCCAGCATTGAGATAGATGGGAAGCTATTTTAAATGTTTTCATTCGGTTGTATTTGTCGTATTCTGTTATATGCACTATCGTTTTTCCTTCATCAGGATACGATCCAGGATTGGTGAATCCATATCTCTTCAAAGTTCTTGAACATCTTGGTTGCCTTGGTTACGAGGAGTTTGAAGCTGAAGGTCAGAGATATTTTCAAATCACGGATGTAGTGAGTACCCATGGTGAAAGGCTGGCTCTAAAGCAGGTAGGGAATACTTTGTGTGTATCTGATAGACTTGTTATCAAACAGAGCCTCTACTAAACCCCTATTGGTACTTGTTGTTGCTTGCAGCCTGTAATCTGTGATGGTCCAATCGATGGCTGGCTGACAACCCTTATCAACACCATAAAACAGACTCTCACTGAACAGCTCATAACTGTGATTAACACAACTCAAGCTGACCAACCAAACCAAACTACAGAAAATGATACCGATAAAACTGACGTGTCAGTCAGGTCTGAAGAGATGTTGAAACCCTTCTTGTCATTGGAGAATTGTTGTCAAGTTGTTCTTCTTGCTGTACAAATTCACTGGTGCAGGAAAGTTGAGGAGGCAGTTGGTAAAGTTGTTACGGGCGACAAAACGGCTCTCAAGGAAGCTCTTGATACCTTGACAGAGACAGTATGGACCTTGGCCAAGAGAATGAGAGGAGCTGAAGTAGACGAGGTCAAAGATGGCAGACAAACAAGCACTAGTATTGACGGGAACATTGCAGATGAATATCAAGAAGGAAAGAAAAGTCGTAATACTAGTGTGACTCCAGATCGAACACCAAGCGCTATTGATATTGACGGCCGGTCTGACATATCTGGTTCATCAGGAAAGGCAGCAGACAAGATTGAATCTGTACCTACTAATGACAATCAACAAGATAAAAAGATGACTAAGGTTCATCTGAGTCCAAGCCAGCTGCAGAAAATGAGCAATTTGATTACAATAATTTCCCACAAGAGAGAGTTAGTGCAGCAGTTGGTAACAAAGCTTCAAGAGGGGACAGATATCCAGAGCATGGAAGACTGGTTTGCATGGCTGGCGCATGCGCGTTATAGCTGTACGAAAGAGAACCAGATGTGCAAGGCTGATATTCTGGACATGCAGTTTGAGTACGGGTTCGAGTACCAGGGTACTGTCTCTAGACTTGCCATCAGTCCACTCACTGATAAATGTCTTGTGGGTCTAGCAAAGGCTGTAAAAGCTAATGCTGTGGGTCTGTGCACTGGAATACCCGTAAGTAACATCACTCTTGCCTTCATATAATAACATCTATTGATGGCAATGATGATCATCTAATACGTTATCAATATTGATGGTGATGATGATCAATATTGATGATGGTGATGATGATGATAATAAACATATTTACGAGATATAAACTGATGGTTTGCAGGGATGTGGTAAAACAGAAACAGTCAAGGAATTATCTCTGATTACTGGTTACCCTTTATACTCCTTCAACTCTTCCAAGAGTCTCACTCGTGGAATGCTGGTTGATATATTCAGGGGCGTAGCAAGTTCTGGTGAGTCAATCGCATTTTTTACCTCTATCGTAGCTTGATAATTTCACTATTATTTACTACAGATTCTACTTTAGTTCGTGGGGGTGCTTCGACATCATCTCGTCCAGTGCTTACTAACGCCATACATAACGTGTTTTTTTGTTAGGTTCGTAGTTGTGCTTGCACATTATCTCGTCCAGTGCTTACTAACGCCATATATAACGTGTTTTTTTGTTAGGTTCGTGGGTGTGCTTGTACATCATCTCGTCCAGTGCTTACTAACGTCATACATAACGTGTTTTTTTGCTAGGTTCGTGGGTGTGTTTCAACAACATCTCGTCCATCACTCCTGTAGTCATGTCAATCCTCACACAACTCCTTCAAGTCATACACGATGGTCTACATGCTAATAAAGCCACCGTCATCATCCAGCAAGAAGAAGTCCCTCTGATGGCTGATGCAGCTTGTTTTGCCACCTTAACAAACTCGATAAGCATTGAATACCCTGATTACATCCCAAGCATTGGGTTCTTTCCATCCTTCCAGAGCTCGACGTCTGAGCTGCCAAAGGACATCCTAAATCTTTTCCGGCCCGTTGCACTCATGGGACCAGATTGGCTCGTTATTCTAGAGGTGTGGATTACAAGTCAGGGTTTCACCAAAGCTTCTGCCATCTCCTCTAAGATAGTGTCGTTAAGGGAGCTTTGTTTGGAGTTGTTACCAAGCACATCCAAGATACTTACGGGTGATGCATCGCGCTGTGTGCATAAGTGTTCCAGCTGGGGTCTATTGAGCTTGAAAAGAATTCTTATAAGAGCTGGTACTCATCTTTATCAATATCAGCAAGAATCACAAGTCAACACGATGAATAACGTCCCTCAAAGAACAACTCCTGATGATAGCAGATCACCTTCACCTAATGATGCTACTGAGGCTGTTGCTGCTGTTAATGAGCCTGTAATTGGTGGCTCAGATGGTAAGTAAATCAACCTTGCTCTTTCTGGATTGGTGTTCGTGACTGACCTGTTTGTATTGTTAGATTCAGGAGAGGGAACGTCAAACAATACAGAAGATCAAGAGATGCTGAGGATTGAGGAACAAGCAGTTGTACTTGCCTTCAGAGACACCGTTATGCCACAGCTTTCAGGGAGTGATGCTATTATGTTTGCTACTCTGTTATCAGACTTGTTCCCTATAGTGCAGATACCCATGATATTCGATAGCTATGGAGTAATCAAGGGTAAAATGGCCCTCAACGATCCAGTGTCTAATTTAGATGAGATACCAGTAACACCCAAGATTGGAAACGGTTTGGCTGCTCAAGATAAACTTGAAGGTAGGTAACTGTTTGTCTATTGCATACCTACAGATTACAGAGCTTAACAGAGTACTATGACACGAAGCCTTTAATTTATAATGTTAACGCCTTGATGTATTCAGTGCTGGATGATATTGAATCTGCAATCAAAGTAGCCACATCCAAGCTTGGTCTTCAGCCTGGGATGTCCTTCCAGTCCCGTGTTGTTCAATTGTCTGAGCTTATTGCGACACATCAAGTGGTAGGTATTTAAGTGTCGATTAACTGCTCATACAGTAGATTCACTCGCTCATCGCTGGACTGTTGTTTGGCTGTAGGTTTGTGTAACTGGACCAAGTGGGTGTGGCAAGACAGAGTGTATCAAGACGTTGTCTGCAGCATACAGAGAAATGGGTCATCAAGTTAAAACGGATGTTATCTGTACTGAGACCATGGAGAGTGAAGAGTTGCTGGGATATGCAGATCCCTTCACCAAGTATGTAAATATTACTGTCGTATATTCTACACTTTCTTGTGGACCACATCTTAACTGTTGTTTTTCTGGTTGATATTTATTTCAGCGAATGGAAGGAGGGTTTACTAGCTGTAGCATTGCGTAATCACTCAAAACAACTCAGCTTGCAAGAGGCAAGAAACCAGTTAACAAGTAAGCCGCTGATGAAATGGCTTCACATGGATGGCACGGTATGTAGATCATGAAAACGTACTATCCCTTCTGCCCTGATGGGTTTACCTGAGGATAGCCAATGTATTTCTCTCTATTCTATTCACAGATCGACTCTACTCAAATGGACATCTTTAGCTCGTTTATTCCAAAACACCGGTGAGTATCCCTACTCTATTACGTATTGAATATTGTCAATATTAATATCATGTATTGTACCTTGTTATGTGGATAAAGGTACCGTGGTGCTTGCCAACGACGAACGTATCCTCATTCCCAAGGCTTTGCGCATTGTATGGGAGGTGAGTCTAGCATAGATGTCATATATTTGGTTCCTTTTATTGTGAATACAAGCGATAAAAAACCTTCCTTCTGGCAAGACGTTTCGTAATGAGTATTGTTTTCAATGTCTTACTAAACAGCTCGAGTCACTGGACAACCTTAGTCCAGCGGTGTTATCTTCACTGGGCATGCTCGTGTTAAATTCATCAGATGTCAACTGGCCTCTCTTAGTAGAACGCTGGCTGACCAAAAGACCTGAACGTGAAGTAGAAGTGCTAAGAGAGTTGTGTGATCGATACATTGGACCTTCCTTAGAATATCTTGCATCCAAGACATCCGTCCCCCCGGAGAAAGGTGCACCTCCCGGCCAGAACAAACCCTCACAGTTGCGTCACGTGGTTCCTGTCAATGAAATGGGAATGGTTAATACTTTATTGACACTGGTAGAGGTGAGCAATTGTCAAATGTTTCCCTCTCGTTCCAATACCCAACACAGGTAACTCGTTTATTCTTCTTTAGGCGATTATTTCCAACTATCAAGACTTGATGCCTGGTGAATTTGAGAACTATTTTTGTTACGCCGCCATGTGGGCATTTGGAGGGACGTTAGAAGAAAAGCACAGGAAATACTTTAGCAACTGGTGGAGAAAACAGTGGGTTGACTTTGTGTCTCTATCAGGCGACGATGAGGTAATGGAGGAGTTCCTTGGCCTTTTTGAATAGTTATTGGTTTGTCTTGTCTGTCTGTCCGTTTGTCCTGTCTATCTGTCCCGTCTGTCTGCTTGTCTGTCCGTTTGTCCTGTCTATCTGTCCTGTCTGTCTGCTTGTCTGTCCGTTTGTCCTGTCTATCTGTCCTGTCTGTCTGCTTGTCTGTCTGTTTGCCCTGTCTATCTGTCCTGTCTGTCTGTCCTGTCTGTCTGTTTATCCTGTCTGTCTGCCCATTTGTTTCTTTGTCTGTCTATCTGTCTGTCTGTCTGTCTATTTACCAGTCTTCTGTTATTGTGTTTCTAAGGTTTGGAATTTCTACGTCAATCCTGACACTCATGAGTTTTTGAACTGGCGTGAAGCAGTGCCACCTTACGCCCAGACCGCTGCTGAAGGGATCCCTAACGAAGCTTACGTGCATACCATAAATAATGAGGTGAGTCCCTATGCTATCTCAGTCCTGCTTTATAGCATTAGGTCCCAGACTTTGGAATTTTGACGCGAATTATAATTTTTCATATTTGGTTAATTATGTTTTGTCTTTCAAGTTTTAATTCTTTCATTCCACATTCAGCGTATTTCCCATCTGGTGGGTCTAATGGCTGACGCAGGTAAACCGGTTTTACTGGTTGGTGAGGAAGGTAGTGGGAAGACTTCAATATTACGTCACAGACTGAAGCAACATGGTGGAGACATAGGCGAAGTACTTAGCCTAGCGGTTTACTGTAACAAGTTTACTACAGGACGTAGTCTTTGGCACGAGGTGTCTAACTGTTTGGAGTGGAAACATGCTCATACCTTTGTACCAAAGGGAAACAAAAAACTAACATGTTTAGTTGACGACTTGAACCTGAGCAAGGTATGTCCTCATGTATATATTGGCAGGGCTTTGACGTTAGATGATATTTGATTTGGTAATCAATAAGTCTCATTTGGTTTTGTAAATTCTGCTTTTGTCGTCAGGTCAGTAACATTAACAGCCAATCAGCTTGCGAACTGGTTCGTCAACATATCGATCATGGAGGTGTCTTTGACCCTGAGACTCAGCAGTGGAAAGAAGTTCGCCACGTGTCTTATCTCTCGTCATATAACCCTTATACACCACCCACCACACCCAAGCTGAGTAATAGACTACTACGGCACTTCTCTGTGTTCAACGTGTCTTTTCCAAGGTACAGTATGCAAATAAGGTAGTAGTAGCTAGTCACGTTATATAACAGTGTTTGAGTAATGGTGTACATTTGTGTCCACAGCATCAGCGAACTACACTACATCTACACGCAGCAACTAGAAAAACATTTCCTGCTCAATGTCCTTCAGTCTCAATCAGGTGGGACAGATACTTCATCACAAGGATCTGGTGAGAGTCATATCAAACACACAGGGATCGGTAATCACGATCGATACATGAAAGAACTGCTCACTAACCTAACATATGTGACGCTGGAACTACAAGACTACCTCCGCACCATGTACCTACCTACTGCACAGAGATGTCACTATATGTTTACTATGACAGACCTGACCATGGTCTTCAGGTAAGATTACTATTTACCCATTATATGTGGTCTTCAGGTAAACCTGTAATCTTTTCTGGTTTTCAGCTGATTTGCAAAGGTTCAGTCTCTAGGATTCTAATGCTCTAAATATTAATCACTTTTTATCTTCACGTGACTTTTCTAGGAATCTGTGCCTTACTTTGCGACCAGGGTGCTCCCACCACGACCTTTTGTTGTTATGGAAACACGAGTGTGACTGGGTCTATGGACGACGATTAATCGATTTGGTTGACAAGGATCGTTATCAACAAGCATTCTTGACTGCAGCGAAAAAAAGACTGTCAAGCGAAGAACAGGTGAATATCAGCATGCAGCATTGCAACTAACTCGTTTGTTCGCTTGGTTTTGGCATACAAAATAAGTTGATTCTCTACGTCTAGTATTTCTTGGGCTAAGATTATATATCGTGTTGTTGTTGCAGCTGTCTGTTGTCAGTGGATCAACACCTTTCTTCACAAACCTCATCGACCTTGAGGATAATTCAGGCGAGGTGATTGGTGCGGGCTCTAGTGACGCAAATGATGACGATGTCCATCTAGCCTATAGACACGTGACTGATATGAAGAAGGTGATTGGATAGTTAATAAAGTCAAAGATTCATATACCAAGCAATTGTTTTAGGTGTCTGACTTCTAATGGAATATTTTTTTGATTGTGTACAGGTTCGTGCTGTCTTAGAGCATGGTATCGATGAATACAACAAAGACTTTCCCAGGATAAAGATCACACTTCATGATGTATGTATACATATATAACATTAGGGGATCTATAGCCTGCGTAGCGGCGCTCTAGGGGATTGAGAAAGGGAGGGAGCTCTTTATCCCTTGAATGTTGTAGGGTTATTAAGATAGCTGGTGATTTAGACTTCAGCCAGCTGAACGGTAAACAACGATGTTAGGAAAGGACAAATTATTTCAGTCGTTATGGTGTTAAGTTGGATATAATCTTTTGAAAATAGTTTGTTATCTATTACAGGACGTGATGGAGACCATATGTCGTTTAGTGCGTATAATCCAATGTCCTCATGAGTGTGGCCACGCCTTGATCGTATCCGAGGGTTCCCCGGGTCTAGCAACAAAACTGGCTCAGCTAGCAGCACATCTCTGTGACTACTCAGTGACTCGTATCAACCCTTCATCCATCTCCAACACTGATAAATATACACTGGACAACTTCAAGACAGATTTAGTACAGGCTTACACAAGAGCAGGAGTCAAGGTAAGGACTGGATAGTGTGGACTGCTGAGTTATCTCGTACTGTGTCTGTAAACTACTTTTCTACCCATAGTTGTTCAGTCTTATTTAGGAACTGAATCATCATGTTTGTCTATTTTCAGGGTGAACACCTTCTACTCTTATTACCCGAGTCTGATATCTTCTTGGAGGATTTCCTGGTTCACGTTAGCGAGTTTCTCGTGTCGTGTTCCATCTCTCACTTATTTAGCGAAGAAGAACAGACATCGGTCATCAATGCTGTACGATCTGAAGTCACACAAGCTGGCTTGACATACACCAAGGACGTTGCATGGGACTTCTTCCTCAAGTAACTCATTTTTTGACATTTGATTTGGGTTGGGTTAGGTTAGAGATGATCCAGTCACAATACTTACTTCCTTACCTTAACTAAACACCAACTGAACACTGAGCTTTTCTTTGTTAATCGTAGAACGGTCCGAGAGAACCTTCGTGTAGTAATGACTTGCACTTCATTGGGAGAGAGTTTCCAGAGGCGATGCCGCGCCCTCCCTGCACTGACTAACTCTGTGTCTATTATACTAATGCCACACTGGTCCAAGCAAGACTTAGTCAATCACGCAATCTACCACTTAAAGGGTAAGTCCAAATTTGTGTTATATGTAATGCAATCAGTAACGAAGTAACACAACATGGACATGAGTTGTTCTGTGTGTTTGTTCCAGATATCAAGATATTCAGTTCATTAGAAAAGGAGAATCTTGCACATCTAATGGCTTCCATGCATCTGTCGTTACGTCATCAAGAATTTCATGATGTTGATGCTGGCAAGTATGGCCATCTGACCAACACCACCTTTGAAACATTTGTAGAAAAGTAAGTTGGGCTTTATCGTTGTTTCTCCTAGTTCACACAGCCCCCCACCACCACCGTCATCGTCGTCATTATCATCGTGGTAACTAACCTAATCTAAAAAAGTATTTCTCTAAGAAACAAACGTATCGACATCTGTGCTGATATTATGGATGATTCATGTTTATAGATTCATTAATCTAGTCACCAAGAGGCAGCTGTCGCTTCAGAAGGAACACGAACAGGTGGAAGCAGCTTTGAAGACCATAGAAAATGGCGTATTCTTGGCGGAAGAACTCAAGAAGCAACTGGAACACGAGATAATGGTGCTGGAACAGAAAAAGAAGGTGTGACAATATGACGTCAAAATGCTAAAATGATGTCACGAACATGTTTTTACGTCATTACGAGAATTCATACTTTAACTTAGTTGAACACTGTTCACCATCTTTTAGCGTATACTACACGTATGTATATTATGAGTATTAACATTGATCATGGTTACTTTGTTAACAGGGTAATGAACAGCTGCTAATCCAGATAGGTCAGGTACGTTAACTCCTCGATATCATCCTATTAGACCAGTTAGTTATCACTAGAATCAATGCTGCGCAGTTTTTCAATTGTCAAACGCCAATATTCTTACTAATATGGGTTACATTAAGTGAATCCTTCTTATGATATGAGGTAATGTCGCTTGTCTTTGTTGGGGCAGGACCGAGCGATTGCAGAAGAACAGGTTCGACTGATTAAAAGGCAACAAGAACGAATACATAAACTCAAGAAGGTAACGATTATGTGTAGATTAATCCCGTGTGCTATGCCGTGTTATTCATTCATGTAACAATATTCTATACTGCAGGCCCTACCCGAGTATCAAATTGCCCATGAACGTGCCGTGTTCAAAGCAGCAGCCGTGGTATCAGATACCAAACGTGTGCTCAAGACCTTGGATCAACAAGGACTGACTGAGTTAAGAGCAATGCAAAAACCAGATACTGAGATAGAAGATCTACTGGCTGCCATTATCATCATAGGTATTGAGACATTATGTCGCCTTGTTATTGTCTTTTTCATCTTACTCAATTTTCACTTTTACTATTCACAGTGAAATCTCCAACATCAGACCTGACGTGGAACAAGGGAGCCAAACGGCTAATGGCCAATCTTGACAGGTAACTGATTGCACGTGTAACAGGTTCTTTAGCGGCAGATTATCAATGTATCAAATGTGTTGTTTGTAGATTCCGTGAAGAACTGGGCATGTTTGATGACATCGAGTTACCACCAAGTACACTTGAAGTGGTTGAACCTTACCTCAAGAAACCTCATTTCAGTGGAGATTACCTAGAACGAAAGACCAATAACACTGCTGTAGGGTCACTGGTCCAATGGGTCCGTGGTGTCGTAAGGTACGTGATGGGTGCTCCACGACCCGATACCTTGTCTCGCCTCGCGTTATTGATTGTGATGATCGTGATTTACAGGTATCATCGTATGATGCAGTCCAAAGTCAAGCCTTTACATGCTAAAGTAGCAGAGACATCATCTGCTGAAGACATTGCTGTCGAGAAGATGTCAACAATGGACGAGAAGCTCAGAGGACTGGAGGAACGACTGAAGACTTTGGCTCTTGCTTATGAAGAAGCATCTATCGACAAGTGTAGACAGCATGAACTGACACAAAACCTGGATACAAAATTGAAACAAGCAGCTTATTTTGAACAGGTATTGATCAGCTAGGGATATTAGGAATAATAGTTAGATACATAACGTTATTTGTTTAATTGCAGGTTTTAAGCTCAGGTCGTCAAAAATGGCTCAGTTTACAAACAGGAATCAAGGAGCGTAAAGATGCTATGGCTGGTGGTGTGGCTATTGCAGCTGCATTCGCTACTTACCTTGGACCTTATGGCTTTAGCTTCCGGCGTGATATGATGACTGTACATTGGCCTCGTTGTCTAGAGGAACGTGGGGTGCCTTTAGTCCTGGACGCTAGTCCTCCTCATCCTGATGCACGGGTCTTCAAGACAGAGGGTCTAATCAAGACTGAGAGTACCCTGAGTGAAAAAGACAAACAACAGGGCAATGACGAGGCACTTGTTGGCTCACGTGGAGGATCACGTGCTGCATCACGTGGTGGATCACGTGGTAGTGGTGGATCACATAATGCTGGTGATAAAGATAACGAGCCTGGAGGAAGGTTACTAGACACAAAGTCTATTGCAGGCGAAGATGAAAAAGACGAGAATTCAAACTATCGAGATCAAATTCAAGACGACGATTTTGAAAAACAAGACGTCGAGCAGAGCGAAAAAGAACAGACGCCTAAAGAACTAGAGCGAAAATTATCTCACGCTTCACAAGGGAAAGAGATCATGAATAAGACACTGATAGAATACGATGCGTTCTCTCTAGCTGTCGCTAAACTTCTTATTGGTGATGGTCCGGTGCGCAAGCTACTCACTAAAGGACTAGGTCTGCGCAAGATAGAAAACGCTGTACTGGCCAGCTCGTCATGGCAAAGAGTACCATTGCTTATAGATCCCAATACCAAAACCTTGGAAATGATTCGTATGTTAGAACATGGCAAGCAAGTGCTGGAACTCGACCTGGGGGAAAGGTACGTATTCCATCCATGGTAGTGAAAATATAATATGGTTAATAGCATTACTGAAGTGTATTATTGGTGATCTAGTGACCAGTCGACTAAACTTCAGATCGAAAGGGCCATCACTGGTGGTTCAGTATTAGTACTCTACAATATTGATCAACATATAGATTCTCTCTAATGTGTATTATTGGTAATCTAGTGACCAGTCGACTGTACTTCAGATCGAAAGGGCCATCACCGGTGGTTCAGTATTAGTACTCTACAACATTGATCAACGTATAGATTCTCTCTTCATGCCTCTGATTCACCACATCAATACAGCGGTGTCTGAGAAACCCTTCAAAGGTAAGAAGAAAAAACATTTTAAAAATATACTTCAATTGACCACCCTTAATGTTGTATCAATAACGAGGTGTCGTATTCTTATTAATAGATCCTCAGGTTGTGAAGTTCGGTAGTCGTCGTGTCACGTGCAACCTCAACTTCCGTCTTTACCTGGTGTCACGTGTCTCGGAACCAGTCTTTCCCACAGAAGTAGCCTCCATAACGACCCTCATCAACTTCGAGTTGTGTGACCAGGGACTGGAAGAGGAGTTAGCACTAGAGGCTTTTTCGCGCGTGCGCCCTGAGCTGTATATCGAAGGACGTAAGACCCTACTTGCTGTGGTGGAGCTATTGAAGACATTAGAAGATGTGGACGGGAAACTAATGAATAGAATCATGACTAAAGAAGGCACTAGTATATGGGATGAGACTGAGCTGATAGCTGAGTTAGTACAAAGTAGAACTGAGGTAGGGCTCTCTTTTTATTGCTCGGTACTGGTGGTACGATTGATGGTAATGGTGGTGGTGGCGATAGTGTTGGTAGTGGGGTGAAGATGATAGTGGTAATGGTGATGGTGCTGATGATGATGGTGGTGGTATCGATGTAATGGTGATAGTGATGATGATACCGGTGGTGTTGGTGGTGGTGATGATGATGGTGGTGGGGATGATGGTGGGGATGATGGTGGTGATGATGATGATGATGGTGATGGTGATGATGTAATGGTGATAGTGATGATGATACTGGTGGTGATGATGTTGATAATGATGGTGATTATTACTTAAGCTTTTCCCCAATCCTTCTCATCTTTTGTTGTTATTATTGTCATATCAGATGACTATTGTATCTTTTCAGGTGACTCGTCGTCTTCTCAAAGCCATGAAGAATCTTGAACGTCTGTCGCATATTCGCAGCCAGTTCCGTAATTTGGCAAAACGCGGAGTCGTGCTCTATAGCCTTTTGAAAGATCTGTGTAAAGTTCAACATGAATACCGCTTCTCTTTAGGGTACTTCATGGGTCTCTTTAGAAAAGCAGTCGGTAAAGATTTCAACATATCGGATGGAGAGAGGGTTGAGTACGAAGATGAACCAGAAGACGGTGAGAACCCGTCGCATACTTCTGTGATTATCAAAATCAATGATGAAGAAGCGGTTGACAAAGGTATGAACCGTGCCAGACAATGGTACATTCAATCAGTGCATTTTATCTACTTCACACTTATCACATTTGTGTTGATGGTTTTTAGGCGTAAGTAAGAGCACAAGTAGTAGCACTACTGTCAGTAAGAAGACTTCAGTCACACTACCAACTGAAGTAGAACTACCATCACCTAACGTAGAATACAAGGGTCTGACAGAAAGCGAAACCGAATCACTACAGGCTGCTTTAACCAAAGAATTCTACATTAACGTCAGCAGGTATATCTTTCAGTGAAGTTTAGTAAATCGATAGCTGTCTCACTATATAATGTAACTCTATACTCTCTTTTACCCTCTACAGGAGCATTTACGAAAAACATCGCCTTCTTTTCGCCACTCTCGTATTCTTGATCCTACGAATGGATAAAAATAACAAAGATGAGCTCCAGATACTCTTGACTGGAGGTAACTGTCAGCTATGTCATTTTATAGTATAATTTGTATATTCTATACCATCCTCTTCTCTCCTCTCCCATAACTAGTAATTTACTGAGGAGTCATGTGTTTTCTCTGACTCAACAATAGGACACGAATTATCGCATGGGCTGAGTTTAGCAGACTTCGACCCAACCCTTCTAAAGCCTGGCTGGATATCACCCAATAGCTGGGAGACTGTTTTAGCCTTGTCTACCATGAAAGGACCGCTGGACAGTCTGTGTGCGGACGTTGCGTCTAACCCTATTGAATGGAAGCAGTGGTATGATAGCGAGACACCAGAGGCACTGCAAACACCTCGGGCTCTGTCGGTCTTCCACAAACTATTGGTGCTATCTGCTCTTAGACCGGACAGGTATGGTGGTACATCATTCAATGACTAGTGTTGCTATTTATGAAGCTCATAGCATTCTTGCATACTTTGGTTAGGTTCAAGCAAGCAATACGTGTAGCTGTTACTCAGTCATTGTCTCAGCTGATAGAGACCACAGCACCATCGTTCAAGGACATCTTGTTTGGAATCCCTCATTCTGTTCCTATCTTCATTCTCATGCCCGCGCAGAACTCTCTTAGTCTTCCATTTACAATCACGCCAGTCAGTGTACTCAAGAAACTTGCAGGGGTAAGTAAGACTGAACAGTGACACAACAGTTCCTTCACTTTATTCTTGATTGTATATGCTGATTACTTCTGACAATAGAGTGAGTCGGGGATAAGCCCGATAACCTCGGGGTATTGTCATCTGGTCGCTTAATAGAGGTTGTATACGCTGATTACTTCTGACAAGAGAGTAGGTCGGGGATAAGCCTGATAACCTCGGGGTATTGTCATCTGGTCGCTAAATAGAGGTTGTATATGCTGATTACTTCTGACAAGAGAGTGAGTCGGGGATAAGCCCGATAACTTCGGGAAATTGTCAACTGGCCGCTTAATACAGGATGTATATTTGATATTTTTTACATAAAGCATGATCCAAAAATACTCTAATAATACGACCTCTTTTTTACTCTCAGTCCCAGAATATCACGTGTAATTACGTATCAGTAGGCCAAGTACAAGAGGATTTGATTGACGTTGCCTTAGCAACTGCAGTAAGGACTGATAGCTGGTTGTTGATCGACAATCTACAGCTTGCCTCACGTGATTGGCTGGATCAGCTGTACAACAGACTGCTAAGACTTCACCTACAAGGTAAGTATTATGGGTTAATATGTCATTAATATTATCCGTTGTTTACATAGCTTCCCCACGAACACCATCCCGGTGGAGAGTGTTCTTGATATCAGAAAGCAGTCCTCAACTAGTATAATATGTCATTAATATTATCCGTTGTTTACATAGCTTCCCCGCGAACGCCATCCCAGTGGAGAGTGTTCTTGATATCAGAGAGCAGTCCTCAACTAGTATAATATGTCATTAATATTATCCGTTGTTTACATAGCTTCCCCACGAACACCATCCCAGTGGAGAGTGTTCCTGATATCAGAGAGTAGTCCTCAACTCCCAGAGGTGTTGTTGCTGTTTGCGCATCAGTTGGCGTGGGACGTAGTTGACCAACAAGATCAGTATCAGTATCTGTCGGCTGGTGACCTCGATCTCAGGAGTACAATTATCCAAAACCTTCAGGTAAAGGTGTGGCATATGACAAATAACCCGTACTTTTAATCCCTTCACTGTTTGTATAAAGGATAATCATTATAAATACTTACTCCAAGTGTATTGTACAGTGCGTCCCTACAGGATACTGGGACAGAGTGCGTGAACAAAACCTCAGTGTTCGCACAGCCGTGTTTGGGCTTTGTGTGGTACACAGCATACTACTACTGCGACAGAAGTTTGGTACCCGTGCTCTTAACGGGTATTACCCGTTCACCTCCAGTGATCTATTGACTGGCATTGAGCTCATTATTGGTTCAGGATTCAGTAAGAAACAACAGTCAGGAAATATGACCTGGGACGCTGATAACATCGCCCAGGTAACAATTATTCATTCTTCTAGTCTTCGTAAGACCAACAACTGAAATGATGTATATCCCGAAGAGAGAAGTCCTAGATACTATTTTGTATTATCCTCTTTTTCCCCATTCCCCTCCCGAGCAGCAGCGTAGCTCAGTATATTATTGTACCCGCATAACAAGTTATTGGTATTTTTTGACTATATTAGGTGGTGTATGCAGGAAAGGTTGTCAACGAATGGGATCAGCGATACATAGCGACATTAACAAACATGATACTTCACACCAAAGGTTCTAGTATCGAGATGGGACAAGCTAAACTCCCTTTGCCTCCTGTCAACGTTGAGCCTGAAGATTACATCACTTGGTTCACTGAAAAAATCAGCTCTGATTCCTCATTTAACACTGTTGCAGCCTTGTCCCTGCATTCCAGCGTGCAGAGAGAACTCAGACAATCAAGGTACGTCAGTCGGCGGGACGGCTATGAGGATATATGACGAACATTAACGGGATTGTCTGTCGTATTCCACAGCTAAGGCTTTTAATGACGCGGGGCTAAAGGGAGGCTTGTTTTAACTCTAACTTTGTATTGACTTCATTTTTCAGCGTGGAAAAGTTTTTCGATCAGCTTCGTACACTACTTCTTCCATCAATCATGCCAAAACCACAGGGATTCCACAAAGGTCCAATAATCGGCCGAGCCCTTAAACTGTCATCATTACGTAACGCGATGGATATGTGTCTAGACAAACTACCAAACCTGTTGAAGATCGAGACTGATGATGCTATTCCTATCCACAAACTAATGCCACGTGTCTTGTCTCAGTTGCGAGCTTTATCACAGTATTCCGAGACCAGCAGTGTGGGGACCTCTGAAAGTGATCGGCTGTCAGAGAGTATGGGTTACGTTCTACAGAAGGTAATGTGTGATATCAGTATCATCTATGATGCAGGGGCTATAAGCCAATATTGTCATTTGATTGGTTTCAGGAATGTGAATGGTTTAACTGTCAATTATGTTATGTTCGTCATATCCTTCAAACCCTCGAGCAAAGTGTACTGGCAGGATCTGCAGCCATACCCTCGTACCTCACCAATGTTGTAAATAGCCTCCAGAAAGAGCAAGTACCGTTGTCATGGTTACATCCTAACAGTCAACCCTCGCCTCATTCCCTCTCGTCGTGGTTAGACGGTAAGTCAACCAGAATACATATAGATGGGTTTTATTCTAACATTACTGAACAAAAGACTGGTTTGCTTTAGATTTTCAGTTGCGGCACAAGCAGTTTACATGCTGGATCCAGGAGGGAATGATACCCAAGAATGGTTCAGAACCAGTTCTGTGTCGTGGAAGACTCAAGTCTGTTTGGCTTGGTGGTTTGGCTTATCCTGGTGCTGTTGTAGCTTCTTTAAAACACGAGAAAGCAGCGATGACCGGCTGTAATGTCAGTGAGGTAAGAAGTGCAGATTTAACCGAATATACTTGCTGCACTTCTAAAGTCTTTCTGACCACCGTTCTCTTACTCCTAGGTTACTCTACATTGCCGCATTTTCGAGAAGAACACAGCAAAGCACTCCAAGGCAGATGACGATGATGGGATAGTATTAACGGGTATATACATGGAGGGAGCCGAGTATGATGAGTGTATCAAACAATCCTCGTAAGTACTAGTAGTATTAACGGATATCTCTACATGGGGAATGCAAAAGGGTTTGTTCATAATTGCTTCGTTCTATTCGCAGGAGTTCTTTCATGGCTGTCCCTGATCTTATGGTTCGACCAGTTTTATATTCTGACTTAAAGCAGTTAGAAACATCGGATGACATCGAGCGAGCTTCAGAAAGTTCCTCTGTGCCTTTGTACAACTGTCCAGTCTATATGACACGTGTAAGTAATCCAGTATAACACCCATCTTGCTAAATGCTTTTAAACCCTACGTAAAAAGTAAATATAGCGGGAAAATATCACGTGATCATTGAATCGTGTGTTGTTCATTTTCAGTCTCGACAAATGTGTGCATTCACAATTTCACTGAAGACGTCTGTTGAACCAGAAGACTTAACCCTGAGTGGGGTAGCTATGGTGCTGAATGCGGGAGATCTATTCGGAGAGCCTGGGAACTAATTCCCGGTATTCGTAATGTGTGACGATTTTTAAAGAAAAATGTCCATTTTTGAATTTATAATATTGTTGTGAATACGTTTTCATTTTGTATCGTAATTTGCCAAACACTTTGTATTTATGGGTAGTACTGAGAAGTATAGTGCGAATAGCATGAGACAAAGGAAGCCCAGTTGTCCAGCCCATATGTCTTTATTGGTACCCTTGTACAGCTGCGTGAGATTTCTTCACAAGCTCTTTATCTAGAGTGAAAATAAACTTATTTTTATATAAAACCTTATTTAGAATATTTTAGAATTTTTGTCTTTAGAGATTGGTTTGTAGTATGTTACCGTAGCGTTATGGGCCCAGTCTTAAATCGGTTGATAGAAAGAGTGACTGATGGACGACTTGAGTGTGACAGAAGAATGTTCAGCTTATTGCAAGACGTATGTTTATAGTGGTATCCGAATATTGTAGTATTGTAATCCCACTAGTACCCATCTTCATCCAACACGACCAAGTTCAATTGATGATCGAACTCCAATTCATTCAAAGAACAACAAAAGATGGATGATATAAACTCTCTACGTCCGAATCATCACCATCCAAACTGCTAGCATGCTTGATTGGCGGCTTCAGGACACCTTCACAGCCTTCTTCTTTACTGTTCAGTACACAACTTACATACTTGTGCATTGCTGTTTCCAAATAACTCAGAGGAGATGCTCCTTGACGTAACATGTGGAAATGAAAGTCCTTGATGTTGAACTTGTTTCCCAGCCTTTTCTGGGCAGATTGACGTATATTCAGTATTTGTATTCTGCCGATCATGTAGCTGACGGCTTGTCCTGGTACACTCTGATATCTAGTCACCTGCAGATGATGATATACTAGCTTGAGTGAATTATTAGTGGGCAATAATCACTTAGATGTTAATTACCTCTTTAGCCTGCATACCAGTATCCTCCCACATGTATTTGGACAGCATTTGGACAGCCTCATCTCTAGACATCTGGTTGGTGTGAAGAGCTGTTTCAACCACAAGTCGAGCTGCACGTACCAACTACACGAGAAAAAATGAAATGGTGGGATGAAGGGGTACAAAATAATCTTCCCGCATTCCCCCATGCCCCCACCCCCACCCCTTTGAGCAGCGAAGCAGGCTACACACTGGCCAATGAGTGTGCTCGGCGCTACCACCACAAAGTTTTCCCCCAAGACCGCCCCAGAATGTTTCCTTACCTGCCATTTCAGCGCTCCAAACTTCATAAGGGGAAAATCTTTGTAGGAATCTGTTTCACGAGCTATCAAAGGATCCTCTGAATACAAAGCCCAACCCTCTGAGAAAGCCAAGAAATGCAGAGAACTGGACAGCCATCGAACAACACCCTTATCCTCCACAGAAAAATGCTCGACATAGCCTTGAACCTGTGGGAAGCAACATTGATCATATTTATAAATAGACTAACAGAAGCGATTGACTCATTATCCGTCTCACCTGTAAGTGATGACCAGGGGATACCTCATGTGCACTGATCGTTCCTTCGTCTGATTTTGGTCCGGGTTTCTTTAGAAAGAAAGGAATGTAGTATCCTGCGGGATTGGTGCACGCAGTGTTTGTTTTTCTGTAGGTTGGTGCTGGAGAAGCTGGATTGAAATCTGCTTTAGGCTCAACAGGACAACTTGGTACGGAAATCTTTGGTCCAACCACGTGGAAAAGCTTCATAACTTTGACACTTAGTATTGTCGTCAACTAGAAGTATGTAATACATTATTTCAAGGTTAGTTAGTCCTAATATTCCATGCACAATTGCTTGATCCAAGTACGTGGTATTTCAATCCTTACCTCTCTGACGTATGAGAACCAGCGTTGCATAGCATACCATCGTACTGGACAGTGAACCTTGGCTGTTTCCATGGAGATACATCGTTTATAGGCATCCTCATTGGACTCATTAGCAGGGATGTTTTGATTTGCAAAATAATTACTCTGTTCGTTCAGTTTTGCTTTCATGCTGGCCTTTGCTCTATCATTGTCGCTTTCTCCTGTGATTTTTCGTGTTAAATTCATTAGCTGGAAACAAGACATTAAACTATATCAGTAATTAAGTGCACAGTCGTTAGATATGAACACTAACCTCACCATACAGGCTATCCACCAGTTGCGAGACATTAAACTATATCAGTAATTAAGCGCACAGTCGTTAGATATGAACACTAACCTCACCATACAGGCTATCCACCAGTTGCGAGACATTAAACTATATCAGTAATTAAGCGCACAGTCGTTAGATATGAACACTAACCTCACCATACAGGCTGTCCACCAGTTGCGAGACATTAAACTATATCAGTAATTAAGCGCACAGTCGTTAGATATGAACACTAACCTCACCATACAGGCTATCCACCAGTTGCGAGACATTAAACTATATCAGTAATTATATAAGCGCCGATCGTTAGATATGAACACTAACCTCACCATACAGGCTGTCCACCAGTTGCGAGACATTAAACTATATCAGTAATTATATAAGCGCCGATCGTTAGATATGAACACTAACCTCACCATACAGGCTATCCACCAGTTGCGAGACATTAAACTATATCAGTAATTATATAAGCGCCGATCGTTAGATATGAACACTAACCTCACCATACAGGCTGTCCACCAGTTGCGAGACATTAAACTATATCAGTAATTAAGAGCACAGTCGTTAGATATGAACACTAACCTCACCATACAGGCTGTCCACCAGTTGAGTTCCTAATGCTTGTATTTCGTTTGCTGTAATATTAATGGTGGTGAAGTACGAGAGTAGTTTGTAGTAGGTTTCAGTCCCATTCAGCTGTTCGCCATTTGGAAGAAGCCCTGTTGCCTTGGAAACTGGAGTGTTGTTGACGTAAACATGTTGTAAAGGTAGAGATCCAAACCCACTGGAGATACTAGACAAGACGCAATGCATGCTGTAGTTTGTCTCTAAATACCTGCGTCAAAGTAAGAATTGTCATATACATCGTTCTATTACAGCGAGCTTGGCTTCAAACTGAAATGACATTACGAAAGCCGCTCAAATTATGAAGCATGTGAACGATGTCATTTGCAGTATCTGCTTCGTTCCTAAAATGGAGATCTTTGACTTGATTTGGCGTCTTTCCCATTATCCTCAACAGTTCGACTACTCATTATCTCCGAGTGATATGGCATATCACTTGTACACTATAACTGCAGTATGTTGTCGAGCACTAAATCTGAAGAGTAATCCAGTTGACTCCAGTCATGCGAGAGAGACGAAGGACGCCAATAGTGATACTGAATGCACGTGGTGGAGTATAATAAGTCAAGGTGAATCAACACATACATAGCTTTACATGTATTTACCTGAGATGCTGATAGATTGGTTCCCCAACGTACTTTACGAGAAAGTCTTCTATTGATTGGCTGGCTTCTTTACCATATTTGGTCTTCCATTGGTTAACTTCTTCGGTTTTCGTGTTGAAGTCCGATAAAAAGTCTTGGCTCAACATTTCCTCCACGAAAGAAGAATTCAAAATTCCTTCGATTGAAAAAATATATAAAAAATTAGATTTGTGAGGGTTTTACTGGTCCTTCACGTTTTAGGTCCCGTGATCCTTTCGGCCTCTGTTCGGCTGGGATCGGATTTTATCCAACTGTGTGGGGTTTTTTCCATGTTACAAGTTAGGTACGTTGGGCAAATGCTTCATTAATATTTTGTGAATATTTAACAAATATAACACACCAACACAGACAAATAAACACTTGATATTACTAGTCTACCGTCCGAAAAAAGACGCAAAATATGACAGTGAATTAAAAACAATAGATTAATGCAGATTTCTGGAACAATCAATGATGCATATTATTTATTTTTGACGTTAAACTACTTCATCGAAGGACAATTTTTACTGTGTTAAACAGCGAGGGATTGTTTGATAATGTAGCAGCGTACTATTGCTATGCAATTTTAAACTATTCGTTACGGCCATCAGGTCATTTTAAAAAAGTTGCGTGATACAATAGATATCTTCTATGCTTTTCTTCGACCACATCAAAAACAAAAATATCCTATTCGTCGCTTCGTTAAAACAAATCTGTTTCAAATATCGTTAGATTTTCAAGTGCCTTTGTATTACTGCCTCGTCGATACCAACACTATTTCAGTGATCGCAAGCAAGAATTTCACTGAAAGACTGAGTTCCCCTGTCTTGCAAAGTCTATTTTTTTCTTTGATAATATTTATTCACGGTCTGATGGGTGATTTTTGGAATGGACGTCACTAACGGATTCCTGCCTGACCTTTTGGTTGTTACATTGTAAAAAAAAACCGTTATAATACTAGTATTCTAAGAAAGCACTAGTTAAACTGCTTCTAGTAGACGGGTTTGTAAATCTAAAATGTGATTAAATCAAATGCATGGGAATACATCAGCTTACTGTAGACAGTCGGATATTATCAGAATATTAGAGCTGTTAATTCTTTATATTTTATCTAGTACATATATACTCACTCCCCCATACCTCTTTCTCCTGACACGTGAATCTGACGGAATCTACTGGTTATTGCGCGCAACCCACTTTGGCAAGCCTCCACGTTTCGTACCATTCCTGCTGCAATCCCTAAGCGTAAGTTTTCGGTGACTTGTTTGTACCCTTGGCCAATGTTTATCAGTTTTTCTTTAAGCAGTTCCATATCCTTCACACTAGATGGCTTAAAGTGTTTCATAGATCGCTGAACCTCATACGTTGTGTGGCACATTGGAGCCCAACAAAAAATATCTGGCCCCATCATCCAGTCTCCATTATAATAGTCATATCCGTATGGTACTCCATATGGCAGCACATGATACACCCAGTACTTGGCCTGGGCGATAGCTCGTTTCTCGAACTGTTTCAGTTTATCAGTAGATACTTGAAGCTCATTCAGTTCTTTCAACAGCTTTCTTGCAGAATCAGTTCTATGTTTGATGAGAAGGGGTGAAGGATCAAACGGTTTGTATTTGCTTTTAACCTCGGCTGTATTAACACCAGGCTTGTACGAGATTCTGTTAGGATACAACTCGAAATACTTGTCTTGAATTTTCTGAAGAACGTTTTCGAGTCCAATTCGTTTACCCTCGGTGGAGTAACCCCATGTCGTAGTAGGCGGACTCTCTTCTATCTTCTTTGGAGCTTGTGTCATCATGACAATACCTGTGATAAGACATCCTATGCCTATTATTATTACTGCTGCCACTAACACACACACAATCGTACGATATCGTTGATTTTGCATCTTCTACTGAGGAGTGTTTCTTAATTAGAGAGTGCTTTAAATTGCCATCTACGCGGCTTGATTTATTGCAAGAGTACTTATCCAAGTATGTCAGGTGATCTGTACTGTCACTGCAGATGACAAGCCGGTACTGACGTCGTGCATGTGAATCACAGCTCGTAACAGAACAGTTGTATTAATTACAAATCTAGCTCCAGACAAGGTTGGTAAGGACCATTCAACCGTACTATTTACCTAAATGATAACATTACCTTCACTCGCCATAACCTTTTGAAATAAAATACACTACCTCGGACTACGATATCTGAACAAATGAATCAGTCCCGTAAATAAATCACCAAATAATTAGTTCGTTGACAATCTTTTGATTAATTATGAAGGAGATGAATTAATAGATAAAAAAGCTTTGTCTGAACAAGTGGATAAATAAAGTTGACTACTTCCTTGAGTCTTGATCATTAATCTTGCTCTGATCCTTGCATCAAGTGTGTTCTTTATTCGTCTTGATAATCCTGTCACAACTTATTTCCAAAATGAATACCGCAAGAGTTTATTAACCATATTCAAACCAGTCTAGTTTTTAGAAAAAAAGTCTTGATGAACAAATATAGTCATTATAAAACAGGTGTTGAATGTTGTTCACAATTGTTTCTCAGTATGCAGTTTTAATGGTTAGAAAGCAGCCACGGGAAGTAAAGGTTTCCACTGCCGTCAAAGAAAAAGCATAAATTTACCCCATAAGGTAATATTTCACGGTTTCGACGTTTGTCATCAGTTATATTGTATTTGTAAGTCAGTATTGAGGTATATTTCTGAATATTATTGTTTTGAACGTACAATATTCATTGATGCAGGTCAGTTGGTCATGATCTGTCGGCCAAAACAGAACCATTATGTAATCCCTCTTTCCGAACTCAAAATTATGATTCCTCCATTCATTCTTTCCTCCATTCAACTATTCATTCATCCATTCATTCATTGATTCATCCATTCATCCATTCATCCATTCATCCATTCATCCATTCATCCATTTATTCATCCATTCATTCATCCATTCATCCATTCATTCATTTATTCATTCATTTATTCATTCATCCCCCATCAAGCGGGTTACTTTAATCTCATTAGGATATCAGGTCATATATTATCGTCATACATTGATGTACATATTGATAGAGACAAAGACATACCCAGCATGACCTCTACAATGTTGTTTTCAAACAACAAGAACACATAGAATGCCTCGTAATAGGACGGAGACAGCGTTGCTTACTAACTATCTAACTAACTGAACTATCCTAGCCTAGAATATATTGACTTTACAACAATAAGCAAGTATTAACGGTATTATCCTAATACTATAGAGGTATTAAGGCTTCAAGCTGGGTCAAGATATTGTTGTAGAATAATGTCGTTCGACCTCCAGGCTCGTATGTGGCTCCTAAAGTCCGCGTCAACAAGTGTTGATGGTCTCCAAACCTCCATGTTTGCTCTTGTATATACGACGAGATATCCATAATCCATGGACGAGCACGTGAGTAAACATAGGACCGGTCGAGCAGTATCTGTATGAACCGCACTAAGGTAGAAAATGAAGAAGCCGATATATTAAAAATAACTGCAGTAGGCATTACGTATGCACGCTTTCCACCCCGCAAAGATATGCAAATGAATTGTAAATATCTACAGCAGCTGCATTGCTGATTTGGATCGCTGTGCCGTCTTATATAGTGCTTGGTATTCATATACTGCTACCTGCTACTAAGCGGATTTGATTCGACTTCACGCAGTCTTCTCAAAACAGAAACACGCCCGCACAAGTGAAGGGACTAGGGGGCCTTTCTTATTTGATGTTTTCCGCAATTAAAAAAATATTAGTTTTTTCTTTTCTTTTTCTCCCCTCACCTCTTTTTGGCATTTTTTCTCATTACAAAGAAAGCACAAGGCTTCTTCCTGTCTTGTCATCAGATCAGAACAGTCGTTTGGGTTTCCTGTGGTTTGCCGTATGTAAAAAAGATACAAGTCAAGCAAAATCACATATCAAGGATACTATTCTTTGCAACGCTCTACGGTAAAAACACCGAAAACGCTTTTACCTTTTATTAACCTCTTAGATTTGCTGACAGTCGAAAATATTTTCAAAATGAATTCTTTAAGATTTATCCACCAATGGCAAACAAATCAGCTACCATCTATTTTTGACAATTACTTCGCTTTCGCAAAAAACAAACACAGTTATAATAGTAGGTATGCTTCAAATAAAAATCTTTACAAACAAAAATTCAGAACAAACCTAGGAAAACAAACGATTAGTGATGTAGCAAAACGAAAACTTTTAGTTAATTTAGCCTCTAGGCATTCAAAAATGAAAAAAATTACAAATAAAATTGTTTTACATTATACAAAAACTAATCCTATACATTGTAATTTAGGTGAAATAATATCTAACTTGAATTGTAGAGTACAAACACTATAAGTGTGCAACATAAATACCACTAAATACTGCTGAATAATGCTAATCCTATTGTTTTCTATTTTTTAATTAGCACTATTTACTACTAAATAGTGCAAAGTGTTGCACACTTTTAGTGTTTGTACTCTATCATGTTTGCAAATGAAAAATGTATTGTATTAATTGTATTGTATTGTATGTAAATTATTGTATCACCTTGAACGGGTTTACAAAATGGCGAGGGAAACATTTTTTTACGAGGAGCCGGTAAAACAGCACATAAACGATGAATTATTGATATTTCCTCGGGAATGGGTCTTTATTTCAACCGGAATCAAGCACTTACCGCTTGGCACAGTAGTTCTACATAGTTTGCCCGCAGTTTTCCTTCAAATGCGGGTGAAATCGTGAACTCGTTTGCTAAAGGATTAAGATCATCTTCACAAATGGACAATCTGTACGACTAAACGAGGTTGCTTTCGATATCTCATGCCTTAATTTAGCTACGGGATAAACAAGGTAGGATTCATATTGAGTAATGGATACGCTGCAGGAGGTCAAAGGGATGCACTAGAAACAAATGGGACAATGTATTAAATATGAATGCAGTTAAAATGTTTGAACTATGCTTAAATATATATAAATAATCAACTCAAGTTCGATTTTTGAAGACACATTTTATTTAGTTCATTATTACATACTTATGTTCCAGGATTCTTTCAGTTAGGGTGCCAACAAACGTAAACACCAAAATACTTTGATGATTGGCAAATATCAGTTGATTAGAGAAGTACAGCAGACTTGGTTTCTGACGGTTACGAGATTATGTGTCTTTCCAAAAGAAAATAGTATTATGTCTGATTGTTGAAGCGATTTTTTTTTCTTTTCATTTGAAAAATTATGCCTGACTGTTTCTTTACAGTAGAAAAATATCTATGATTATCGAGCGAGGATATGTTTTTTTAAAATATTGTTTTCGTATATGATAGTAGGATTTATCTTTAGTACATAATGATTATTTCCATAATCTTAAAAATAAGCTAACCAGTTGATAACTTCTCACCTACAACCAAAGAAAAATAATAGTGTCAATGACAGAATTAACGTAAAATAGAAACCTTGTTGTCAAAACACTAAACACCTGAAGTAGAAATGATGTGAACATCAACCGGAAGTAAAACGGTTGTGACCAGAAGTGCCATTTTTGCATAAAATAAAAATAAAATAAATCACTTTATTTAAGTGTCTAGTCGTTCTAGCGCTTTCGCACTAATTGGGGACACTTTTCGCTCACACGCACTACCACTACATTTAATATTCTATGCACACAACGCTCAACTCACATGTTGATTTTTACTTTATTTTACTTTACTTTATTGCATATTATTACTAATTTACACTTTTATTAAGAGATACCTTGACCAGTAGCACGAGTACTGAACATCTTATAGTTATGCTATTACATACTGTATCAGCTGGTGGTGTATACTGCCGAGTGTAGATACTGGTGTTAGTAAGATTATCTGGACCTGTAGTTCTTCGCTTCTATTGTCTCTCAGCATCCTTTCATCCTTTCTTGTGTATTTGAAGGTATCTTTGAGCTCAGTTATGCGTCCTTTCATAAGAGAGCTTGTTGAGACCTGTTTGTGAAGGTGAAGAACTTGTCCTGTAGTTTAATAGTTTTTTCTTGTGTATTTGAAGGTGTCTTTCATCTCTGTTATGCGTCCCTTCATAAGAGAGCTTGTTGAGACCTGTTCGTGAAGGTAGAGGACTTGTCCTGTAGTTTAATCGTTTTTTCTTGTGTATTTGAAGATGTCTTTCAGCTCTGTTATGCGTCCCTTCATAAGAGAGCTAAATATCTGTTCTAAGAAATTTTCGTTTCGGTTGTCATCGTGTTTTTGTAAATAGTATAGTAATAATATTTTTTTGCAACCTATTAAAAAAATGAAAAAAATGTATCAATAGGATGACAGGGCGAGGCATCTGATGTTGCGCGAGAAGTTGATGTACCATAACATTTCACGCGGAAATGATTCTTGGATTCGGCATCCCGTTTTTAGGTATTTCCGCCAAAGGTTGACACCCATTAAACATGGACAAGCACAACGTATCGTGTAGAAACCATGCATTACGATTGGATAATCAATGACACAGTAAGGTGTAATCGACATGGAGCGTCTGTTGCTCAAAGCGTCTTTTAACTAGTGTTCATCCGCCATGCGCAAAAGTGGTGATTAAAAACCTCAACATTAAAAGTGGACGGCGCTGCACATGCGCACATCAAAGGTCCTGCGCGCAGCTAACTTCATTCAATGCGGTCACTGCAAAGAACTTGATGTGGGGCGCGCTTCGCAAACAATCATGTAAAATCAAGATCATTGGAGGGTACTTACTTGATAGTGTTAGACTAGTGTCGTACTGCAGCCAAATGATGGCCGATAATAACTGCTGTTGCAGGCAGTAGTGTTTCTGTTGACACTGTCAATACTGGTGCTTAATAACGATCTTTTCTGTTGCTCCTCGAAGTATTTCCAGCTTGACTTGAGCTTCCCGATTCTTCTTTCAGTGTCATCTAGGGAATCCATGATTACCTAAAACATGTACAATAAGTAATAAGCAAAGGGTCCAGAACCTTTATCCTAGTCTATATCCTGATAACTAACAACAACCAGTCTAACAATCTATACCTTGGTGGTATTTCGCTGGTCATCATTTTCACGCAAAACGTTCACGTCACCAGAAAAACATCCTCTCGTACCCATAAACATCTGTGTTTGGTGCTGCGTCAAATCATCCTGTCGTCTTGCGCTTTCTCTGATCTTTTCTTCCTGTTCTTCTAACTTATTTTTGAGTTGCTTAATCTGGATGTCTCTTTGCTCTAATCTCAAGTGGTAGTTATCATCTAAAGCACTAGAAAGATTGTCTTTCTCCTCGTGTAAGCAAACAACTTGTCCCCGTAGTTCTTCATTGCTCTTCCTGAGATTGTCAATCTGTTCCTGTTTACATGCAATCCTCTGCTCAAGCTCAGTTATTCGATTCTTGGTCATGCTATACAGTTTTTCTATTTCAGCATTTTTCATCTTTTCGTTTCTAATCTGTACACTCATCTCCGTAACCTTTGCATTCAAGAAGTCGATATCACTCTTGAGGTGTTCCTCAAACTGTATTATCTGCTGTAAGTGGAGATTAAGATCTTGTATCTTGGCTTTAGCTATCCTGGATTCAGACATCTGATCATGGTATTGTTTTTTGTTCTTTGCACTGTGTTCGTAATTTCTATTCTCCAGCTCTGCGATCTTAATCTTCAACTCCATCATTTCTTGGCTGCGCTCTTTAAGAAAATGAATGACATGTGTGGGAAACCAGTAGTTAGGTTGTTATGTATTTATCTAACGCTTTTAAAAAACCCTGTTATCTTAACCCCTAGTTATCATAACCTATTACCTTCCATGATCTTCAAAGATGCCTTCATTTCATCTATTTTTTCCAACAGCTCCTTCTCTCTTCTCGTCAGTTCCTCAATCAGTTTGCGCGAGTTTCTTGCTGCAAACGAGCTGTCAGACTTGAGTTCAGTAACTTCAGCTAACAATTTCTGTCTTTCGCGATTAGCAGTTTCTAGCTCTAGGTTCAGGTTATTTAAGCACTTCACAACGTTCCTGTTCTCTTCAATGTAAGCTGTTTTCTCTTCTTGGAGTTCTTTGTTCTGTTCTGTCAATGTTGTAATCACTTGTCGGAGTTCCTCTTCAAGATGGTTTTGTTGTTGGAATGTTTGTGTGACTTGTTTGATCGTGTGCAGACCCGATGCTCCATCTGACGTCTCAGGCTTAACATAAAAAAAAAAGAATTATAACATGTCATTATTCCCATAAGACGACATCATCCCACTAAAATCTTGACAAGGGAATTGTTACAGCAAAGTCATTTGTTCTGTTATGGCGCTTTTTCCAGCACCATCAGGTGAACTGCGCCCATTTATTTGGCTTCTCAGATATCGACCTGTTATGTGGAGGCCGTGAGTTCGATCACCCGACAAAAACACTTATAACATTAAAGTTTTATCTGGAAGTTAAATGTGAGTGTTTCAGAATCCAGTATTTTGGAAAAATTGTAACTAATTATATTTAAAAACTTACCTTGAAGATTTTGTTGTATTTTTCCATCTCCTCCTCATAGTTGTTGCTGCCGTTCTTTGCCGTTGAAAGGTTTGTGTTGAACATCTGTATGTGTTGTGCCAAATTGCTTGAAGTATCAGTTGTTTTCTCTTTAAAGCATTCCTCCATGTCATGAACTTGCTGCTGAAGAAATTTCACTTTCATGTCATTCTGTTTTTTCTCTTGTTCCAGCCCTAATACTTCTTGTTTCAGTTTATTTTCGATGTCTTTCTTTTGTTTCAGAAGCTTCTCGAGTTCATCTTTAGATTTCAGAGACTCCAACATAGCCTGGATGGCCATGTCTGCATTGTGTTTTTCATTTTCCAAATTAGCAACCTTCTTTTCCATCGACCTCAATCGCTCTTGTAGTTCTGTCTCTGATATATATTTTTCCTTTAATGACAGCTCTAATCCTGAGATTCGTTCAAAAGACTGGTTCTGTAGCATTTCATTCTCGCTTCTTGCTGTTGCTACCATTTTTTCGAAATTTTCGAGATCTTCTTCAACTCTTTGCTTGACTTGTCTAAGCCTGTGTACACCTTCGATAACTTCACCTATCAGTCTTAGAAAGGCTTTGTCTGTATTTGAAGCTGAGGGACTTTGATGGGATGTTTCTCCACCCCCTATACACCTTAACAGGCCTTTCATCATTTTTTCACCCTCAGCTTTCTCATTTTCTAAGACTAAAATCTTGGAGTTTACTGTCTGTAGGGTTTTGTAAAGCTTGATTTCACACGCGTGGTTATCCCTGAGTGTATCCTTTAGTGTCGCGATACTCCGTTGCAAATTTGACTCACGCGCTTTTCCTAATTTGTCTTCGTCTTCAACAGCTGTAAGAACAACAGTTTGAAGCTCCTCTACGCGTTTGTTATGACTATTCAGGTCATCTTCAAGTTTCCTTACAATTCTACGTAGTTCAAAATACTTTTCTTTGTACTTTTCCTTTAAACCCACGTCACAGTTTGGCTTGCTCTTTTCTGTCTTCAACTTGTTTATTACCATTTCTATTTCATCAAGCTTGGCTTTGTAATCCTTCTCTGTTTTGCACTTATCTTTGACAGCCTTAGCGAGATTTTGCTTGGCTTTCACGGCTCTCAGTATTGCAGATATCATTATAGTATGTTCATTTTTCTCTTTCTCTAGCCGCTTGAGCTCTCGCTCCAGGGATGTTTTCTGTTCTTGCAGTTCCATCTCAGAGTGACTCTTTTTTCTCAGTAGTTCTTCTAGATCTTCCATCTTCTCCTCTGAGCTTTCCTTGATCAACGTCGCCTGGGCTTCCATCATGCTTTCTGCCTTGTCTCTCTCCTCTGTCAGCTTTTTAATCCTGTCATGCAGTACTTTCTCTCGTTCAGTACACTCAACAAGCTCTTTTTTGAGTTTCTGAAGCTGATTTCTAATTTCTATGGAATTCATGTGATTGTCTAAATGCATCTTTGCCAACTCTCTTCGCAAGGACTTCTTTGCAGTTCTTACACGAGATATTTTAAGATTTAGATTTTCCACCTTCTTCACGAGTTGCTTTTCTACATCTTGCTTCTCTCGCAGATGTTGTTCTAGGTTCTTTCTTGCATTCAAGGCCTCCCACATCGTTTTGATGTTTTCTTCTCGTTCGGCTTTTTCAGCATTCAGTTGTGAAATCCTAGCTTCAAGGGAAAACATTTTGTTTTCTAGCATGGTTTCTGAATCTCTGCGTTCTTTCAAGCTTTTCTCCAAGGCTGTAACCTTCTCCTGTGACTCTTGTCTTATCAGATTGATTTCATCCTGAGCTTTTTGTTCTGCATTCTGCTTTTCTTTCTGCATTTCCGAAATAGCAATTTCCATGCCAGAAAGCTTTTCCATCAACAACTGTTCTTCTTTCATTCGCTGTTCCTCTAGGCTATTCTGCTTAGCATCAATAGAGTTCATTAATGCCTGGTATTTCGTATCATCTTTACTTTTCTCTGCCTTAAGTTGTTCGATTTGCAGCCTTAAAGTGTTTGCTTTCTGTTGCAGCTCAATTTCGGAATCCTGTCGATCGTGGAATTGTTTTTCCAATTGGTCTATAATTTCTGATGAGCTCTTTTGAACAAGGTTTGCCTCCCTGCCTCCTACCTCGTCGTCCATTTTGTCCAATCTACATTCTTCGTCCCTTAACGGATCTGTTATAGATTCCATGAACAGCATATTGATTTCTCCAGGACGCCCAGTTCGATTTTCTTCATTGTTCTCAAGATACCTTTGCATGTTTTCTTGGAGTTTCTTATTTTCTTCTTGTAGGTTTTCCACCATGACCTCAAGCTCTTGTTCGCGCGTTTCTTCCTGCAAGGGTTCGCGCACACTCTCCTCACGAACGTAACTCTCGCTACTTGGCATGTATGCATGACCAACAGCTTTAAGCAAACCTATCACATCATATACCAGTTGTAGACCATTTTCAATAGCTGAAATACACGGGTGGTCATGATATCCCGGATGATTAGCAGCCATTTGATTGACAGTGTCCAGAATATCCACCAATGAATCGGCTTTATTTTGCAGAGCGTAATGTAACTGCTCAACATCTTCGCTCGAGAAAACCTGTCTTTCTTCACTTTCTCTTTGGATTTTATGCAGAATTGTTTTTTGTTCACAAAGTTGTTTGAAAAGCTTTTCATTTTCGGACTCTAATTCTTCAAGGTAATTTTCTAGTTCAATGATCTTGCTGGAGCTTGTAGCGCCGTTCATATTAAGTGTATGTATTACACCTCTCAGGGCGTCGTTAGCTTCTAGAAGGTTTTGATGCTGGATCATCATCCCCTCAAGTTTTTGGTCTTTCATTTCCATAGCACTTTTAAGTTCGTCCAGCTTTTGATCGTTTTCTACAACTGTCTGATTTAGCATTTCTTTGGAGTTGGATAATTCTTGCTGCAGCTCGATAATCCATTCGTTCATTCTATCGCTTTCTGTATACGAACTGGTCAACAGGCCCTCCAAGTGCTTAAACTTTTCGGCATCTTCATCCAACTTGTCGTGTAGTCCAGCTATCTCTTCATTCAGCTCTCTCATTTTCTCGTTACTTCTTTGTTCGAGTTCACTGTAATTGTTATCAGAGTAGGACCTGGTCAGTCGGACTTTGCTTTTAGCGATCTGTTCTCTAAGCTCTTCTGTCAGGGCTGTAAGTGAATACGTCAATGTGTGCAGCTCAACACCTGGATTCACATCAGGCTGGTGTTGTGGGCTACAGTCATCAGCTTCGGCGAGTTCAATGGACAAAGGACTTAAGGTCGGCCCTTTCAGGTTAGAGTTATCTACAGTGTTGTCACTTGCTAGGTCTTTTCTTGCTTCTGAAATCTCTTCATGCAATCTTCTTAAGTCCTTGACAATCTCCTCCACTGATATCTCGCTGCAGTCCTTTTGGAATCGACTACACTTGGTGCTAAGGGTCTGGTTCTCCTCAGCTAGTTTTTGTATCTTTGATTCAAGCTGCTTTTGAGCCAGTTTTTGCTGGGCGAGTTTTTCCTTCAATTCCGTATTTCCCTTCTTTTGTGCCTTGAGAGAAACTTCAAATTGTTCCAGTTTTCTTTTCAATGCTTGGTTTTCCTCCTCAGCCTTCATGGCCTCTACGTCTTGAAGACTGCATGTTTTACCCAGCCCACTCTCCTGTTCTTTATCAGTTTCATCTTTTTGTCCGTCACATAGTGGTGTCGCTGCATAGCTTTTTAGTTTCTTGGATAACTCTTGGTTTTCTGATTTCAAGGAGTCAAGATCAATTTCCATTTTAGAGATGTTATTCTTGTACTTTTTGTTTTTATCATAAGCTCGTGCAGCCTCTTCAGTTTTGTGGTATAGCTGATTCTTGAGCTTTTGATTGTCATGTCTTAGGATGCTGTTGTCGGTGTACATGGCGCTAATCATATCCCTAAGTTGATCGACTTCTGTAAATTCGTCTATGTATCCGTTGAAACTCTCTTGGAGTTCTTCATAATCCTTGCGGCAACAATCCACTAGATTCTGTAGCAACACAATTTCCCTGTCTTTTGATTGAATGGTTTTTTGTAGAGTTTCAACGCTTTCCTTTTCGTTTGTCTGCGAAGCCTTTTCTTCAAACAAAGCAGCTGTTTCAGCCACAGGGTTGATGTTGGTGAGTATCTGGGTTGGTGTTTTTACCTCTTGTTGTTTACCCTTGTTCTGGAGAAGATTACTCGCGATTCTCATCATTTGATCTATCAATGCTCTCTTCGCAGCTTTACGTCTTTCCTGTTCTTCATCTCTATCTTTCTTGTCCTCGGGTCCTTTACGAGGTTTAGGTTTTTTCGGGTCATTTGGATCATCCCCTCCAGATCCCCCTGCAGTGCTACCTTGTCTAGTGTTGGCACCCTCCTGCCCTTCACTACTTCCTTCTCCACCTCTACTCGACTGGTTCACGTCATCAGTTCCAGAAGTCTCGTTGCAGCTTCTTCCTTCTTGCTTCTCTCTTGTTTCGTTTGCAGCCGTGACTAACCCCTCTCTATTTAGTTCAGTATGGGTGTCATGTGTCGAATCTGCTGGTCCTGATGATGGGGTATATCTTTCTTCCCATGATTGATTGTCCTTAACATACACAATTTAAAATAAGCAACAAAATAATTAAGACAAAGCAATAGAATTCAAAGCATGTTAGCACGTTATTATTTGTTTGCCTAACATTTATCTTGATAGAAATGATGTTCAAAGATAGGATAGGCAAGGAGGTCTCGTCTGGACATGACTGAGTCATTCATTTAACAATTGAAAAAACAAAAGTAGAAGTTTTCTCCACTTACCTTGACCTTCTCGACATTAGAAGGAAGTGTTAGTTCAGTATCTTTGGTGACTTTTATGGCATAATCTTCATCTTCAGATAGAATTTTCAATTCTGCCTCTGTGGGGACGCGTCCTTTTTCAGAGTCAGTGCTAAATAGTTCATCTGTCTCAAGTTCAATACTGAATCTGCGAAGTTTTGACCCGATACTGCTCTCACTTTCTGAAGGTACCCATCCTTCCTCTTCATGAAACTCACCTCTATGGTTACTTCTGATATTCTTGATGTTGCATTCAGGGTCAGAGCCACTGGGAGAGGCTAAGTCGTCTAAAACAGCTTCAAACTTGGATTCAAGATTCTGCAACCTTAATGTGTGACTTGATTCTTTTGCTTCGTCATCAGACAAAGCCTCTTTTTCTTTGTGAGCCTGCTGTGGAAGGTTCTTGGATTCAGATTTAAAACTTAGCTCGAGTCTTGTATGACTAGGAGAATCATTAGGCTTGTCAGCTGTTCCTTCTTCTTCATCGGTGAAATCTGACTCCATCTGAACCTGCTTGGGGACACTTTCTGGTTCAGAATCAGTTACTCCATCTACATCAGCGTCGTAGTTATATTCATGTGTGAAGTCACCCAAAGGATTATCTTCTGACTCGCTATCAAACTGTTTTGGGAGGATTTCCATGTCACAGTCGGAAAACCTTTTTGAATCAGCCTCGTATCTTAGATTAGAGTATGAACTCAAGGAATCTTCTCCATCAGAAAAGGCTTTACCTTTTTTCTCTCTACAATATGGCACATCTTGATCCTCGCTATGTGCCTGTTGTGAGAGGTTTCCCAGTTCAGATTTGGACAATGCATCTGAATCACTCTCGTATGTTATATTACACTCAGTACTGAAGGGATCTTCAACTTTGACTGCTTTCTTTTGACTATCTGACACATCTAGATCATCTTCGCTTTGTTCCTGTTTGATAATGTCTTTTATATCTAGGTCAAACTCATTCAGCCAATTTGAATCAGGTTCGTATGCTCTGTATGCTCTGTCTGACGCATCATCATCCTCACTGTGTGCTTGTTTTGGGAGACTTTCAACGTCAGAGATGGTCAACCTATCTGGATCAGTCTTATGGTTGTGTGTTAGACTAGTTTCTTTGATTAAGGAATCGTCTGCGCTATCTTCTCTATCTGACATATCTTCTTCTTCGCTCTGAACCTGTTTGATTATGCTTTCTAGGTCGATGTCGGTCAGCCAATCTGAATCAGTCTCATATTTTAGAATGTATTCATTCAGAGAATCGCCTGCTTTGTCTGCTCTGTCGGACACTCCACTCTGTACCGTTTGGGGGACGACCAATGGTTCAGAGAGAGCGAAGTTCTCTAAAACATACTCGTTTTTTGGTTTTTCTTTTTCATCTGACAATTTTTCTGACTCGCTCTGAACCTTGTTAGGGACGCTCTCTGGCTCAGAGTTGGAAAAACCATCTGAATCAGTCTTGTGATTACCAGTTTTAATGCTGTTTCCACTTATGGAACTGTCAGACGTACGTAGCTAAAATTGATACGGAAATGAATGAATAAATGAAAGATAGTTGGAAAGAAAGAAGGATGGGAAAGGAGAATGATTGGCACATGACATACATTGTTTTAAGTTAAAACATCGTACAAACATCGGATCAGCCAATAAAATTGTATATTGATATTGGCGCTTTACAAGTTAATAAAAATATTAATATCAGAATTTAGAAATAGACTAATCTCAGTAAAACAAGCGATATATTTTGGACGTTTTAAAGGGAAAAAGACGAAACGAGCGGAGCTTACTAACCAATTACAACTCAACATAACAAAAATAGTATAACGGAAAATACCCCAGAAAATGATTTTTCTGAAATTCTACCTAAAACTCCATCTAAAAGCGAATTTCAATCGTCATTATTCTTGAGCCTAGCTTTTGTAAGACCGCTGGTCATTAGCAACGTATTAGCCAATCAGGTTTCTTTCTTAAGTCATCAAATAACCAATTAGAAAAGATTAAGTTTTATGATTAAAAACCAATTATCCACTTAGAACTTTTAAAAAATGTCTATCAAAACTACAGCTATTCAAATGTGGAATATGTTTTTACATGTGGCCGAAAATTAATTTGAAGTAAAAACTGAGATTAAAACACAGAAAGTTAGTTTGTAATTTAAAAATAATAATTCTAAAATTACTCCCTTCCCTCTTTCCCATCCTCCCTCCCTTCCTTTCTTCATTTCTTTTCAGTCTTCTTTCTCTTTCTTATTCACCCGTTTTTCCTTCCCATCCATCCATTCATCATTCGGTCCACTTATCCATACATCCCACCTTCTTTGTTATCATCCTTTGTCCAGTCATTTATCATCGATAAATCTATCTATAAATCTATCCCCCATCGCCCACTTACTCATTCATCCACCTACTCATCCTTCACTCTCTCCTTCCCTAACCCTTTGAACATCCAACCGTCCTTCTTTACTCCCTTCCCTCTCCCTTCCCTCATCCTTCCCTCTCCCTTCCCTCTCCCTTCCTTCTCCCTTCCCTCTCCCTTCCTTCTTCCTTCCCTCTCCCTTCCTTCTCCCTTCCTTCTCCCTCCCTTCTCCCTTCCCTCTCCCTTCCTTCTCCCTTCCCTCTCCCTTCCTTCTCCCTTCCCTCTCCCTTCCTTCTCCCTTTCCCTTCTTTCCTCCTCCTACTCCCCTCAAAAGTTCAGTTTTTCCATTTTTCCTTCTCTTGTCTGTGCTTTCTTCCCTCCCACTCCCCCTTCTCTACATCTACCATTATATCCTTTTATCTGCCATCCATTTACCGATCCTGCTATACATAAATTCATCCATTCATCTATCTATCGATCCTAGAATATCAGTAATAGTATCCTCGATTTCTTATACCTACAAACACATTTTATTCTTCTTTACTAACATCAATTCATATATCTTTACCTTCCCAGGCAGTTTTCTGTGCGTACTGGTTTTGCGAGGTACAGAGATGTTTAGAGCTGACATCTTGCGGTTGCTACCGTTATTCCTTGGCTTGCTCTGCTTTCTTCCCTTAGGTAAGCTCTCGTCCTTTTTTCCAACTCCTTGCACAAGCAGTTGCTTCATGATACCAGGGAGAACCTGTTTTAATCCCTGTTCAATTGCCTCGTTACATCGGGCTTGGTTTATACTGAGACACTCCTTTATCTCTCTTTGTCTTTCTGATCTTGGTCGCACCACATCACTAGTGCGCATGTCTTTAACATCCACTTTACTTCCGGGGACGACGTCAAATTTGACAGGAAGTCTGGATGCTGTTAATGACCGGCGTATTTCAGATGACTTGATTCTTGATGTTTGTTCATCTGAATCCTCACTGCTTGATCTACTTGTATAGCCAGTCCAGACCGGTATCTTGGTAGGTCTACAGTGAGTTTCTACTGCTGATGTAATCACGCCGGCATGTGGCTTGATGTACTTCTTTGCATGTACCACGGATGCCATGCTTCACGCACAGCAATTACCTGCTGGCTTTAGCTTATCTTACTTTTGACGCTGATGAAATTTTGTTCTTCACTTCTTGCTTAAATTTTTTTCTAACGCTTGAAAGTTCTAACTCTTTCTCTCGAAGCGCGCTCATCATCCAACGAGCTTATCTGCCAATCAACTATTGCTTACGTAGGCAATTTTCCAATTAAATTTGAAATAATTGAAATCAATTTTAATTAGCGCGCGCTAATTACAAATAAAGGAATGTTCAAGAATAGTTTCCTAAGTTCGAAATAAAATGAAAAATTCTCTGCGCCTCGAGATTCGGAGATTTAAAAATATTTTTTTCTTTATCTTTGTGCTTTATTTTTTGTATAGTTTAAAACTAGATCCAGGTAATCCGCATCAAATAATAGGCGTTCAAAAAACTTTAAGTGCGCTCGAAGCTACTGTTTATCCAATCACATCGCTCGGACACGACATTGGCACGTGCTTTCTATAGTTTAGTTTAGTTTAGTTTAATTTAGTTTATTCGTCACTATTTACAACCTGAGGTACAATATGTTATCTAATAAATTAAGTGAACTAAACATAGTTATGTAGAGATAAAAAGGGGAGGGAAAAAAAAAAAAAAAAAAAAAAAAAAAAAAGAAGAAGTAGGTTATTATGATAAAACGTGACAGGAGGAGGATACAGGACTTGCGTCCCAATATAGTGTGATGCAGCCGTACTGTAAGCAAGTTCAATCAAAGACGTTAAATAAATCCCATATTTTTAATAACAGATTTTTCCGGTTAGCATTTGCAGTATATTACACTATCTCATGGTTTTTCTGAACAACAACTGCCGGGTCGGACAGACTATACTGTCTATAACTAGAAGGCTTGCAAAAGTCAATTAAAAATCTTGCGTTTAATTCACTTTTGGCAAAATTTTTCAAGATAATATACCAAGAGTTAATCGGTCCATTTGAATGTCTGTTCTTGGGTAGCTCGACTCTATCTGGCCTGTTATCTTGTCCGGAGTTAAATCCCATTATAACAAAACCCCTCTTAAAATGTTGATACAATATGGTTGCAATAGTTGGTGATTATTAATAAATACATTTGTCAATACTCACTGATGTTTTGAGCTTGTTTCGTGTTTCTGCATTGAATGGAAAATGTCTGAATAACATTTCATCATAGCACACTCTCTAAACTACTTCTTACTTACTATTTTGTCTTTCTACTATAAGTACAATCTTCCCGTCCCCTCCCGATTTAGTATATCTATCCCTTCCCCTCCCTCCCCTCCCTCCCCTCCTTCCCTTGTACGAATATACTAATAATAGATCTTGATAAAGCTTTTCCTTGTATTGTATTGACAAGAAAAAACTGATACTGTAGGACAGAAGACCAAGAGGTGGTAGGATCACTTAATTCTACTGTAGGTAAGATGGCAATGTTATAGATATAAAACTGTAATCCATAACCCGGTATTTGACATCGACGCTTAAGCTCCTTAATGTTTTGCCAGATTTCAATATGTTGTACTGTAACAGTTAGTCGTGTGATCCAAACAGTGGCCTCGTCTAACTATAACTCGTATTGATCGCGTACGGAACTGGTCTCAATCTGGCCAATCGATAACCATGTTGGATTTCTTGCTCAAACGCATTCAGTTATGAATGCAATCATTTAAAACCATCTATTCACAGCCATTTTCACAGCGTCTTTTGAAGATCTTCAGTGCTGTCGTTGTGCATATATATTTTTTCTGTTGAAAATCAATTAATTCAGTTGCTTGGTTTCACCGTCTTCTAAAATAGCTGAGCCTTGCATTCGTGTCTTCTATGGGCATTTGTTCCGTGGAATGTATTTTCTTGCTTGTCTTCGGTGGGTTTAATATCTCTTGGCAGCCTTCTACTCTTGAACCAAGCACACAGTCAATATACAAGGTAATCATCTCCTCTAAGAAACTAAACGGTGAAGGTCCGTGTTGAAGAAGTTGAAAATGAAAGTCTTTCAGGTTGAACTTTTCGCCTAGTCGTTTTTCGGCAAGTTTTCTAAGCTTCATAATTCGTAATTTCCCAACAACGTAAGCTGTAGCTTGTCCAGGTAGACTTTGGTATCGCGTGATTTCCTTTTGTGGGAAATCCCCTGTTTCCCACGCATACTTCTCTATCAGTTTCAAAGCATCTTCACGGCTGAAGTTTCCAATGTCATGAAATGCTGAGTCAGCTATCAATCTTATTGCCTGAAGTACCTGATATAAGAATAAACAAATGTGGTTGACAAAGTTATAGTGATATACAAAGAAATAATGATGAAAAGAAATCTAGTTACAGTTAAATTGCAGTTCAAATCATTTTCCAGTGTAAATTCAAATTGGGCGACGACTTTTTTGAGTTTTAGTGGAGACAAATCCAGACAAATGACTCCTGATATACTGTTTACCTGCCATTTTAAGGTTCCGTATCTTCTGAATGGGAAATCCTTGTAGGTATCTGTATCTGTAGCAATCAAAGGATCCTCAGCGTACAGAGCCCAACCTTCTTGAAACCCAAGGAAATACATAAATGATGACAGAGATTTCATGATCCCGTTATCTGCTGCTGAGAAGCGTTCGCTAAAACCTTGGGCCTTGAAATGATAAAAAAATGCATAAATTATGAATATATCGTCATGCTTATACTTTCAATCCTTCGCTCCGGTTTCCGCCCAGTCATAATAGGCGTATTGCGCATGCTTACTTGAAGGTGATGCCCTGGCCTTGTTTCGTGGGCGCACACAGTCCATTCCTCGTACTTTGGGCCTGGTTTCTTTTGAAAAAACGGAATGCTATACATAGCTGCATCGGAGCAGACATCATTGCTGGGTTCGTATGCTTGAGCGGCACTAGATGGATTATAATCTGCTGTTAATCGAACCGGACAATTTGGAGTCGTGTGCTTCTTCCCAGCGAAATGAAATAGACTTATCGACTTGGCATCTAAAGCTGCCATTACCTGCAATATATATGTCAAGATATGAAGTAAGTACAAAGTGACACTGGCACCCAAAAAACTTGAAATGTTTTTTACAACAGTTGGTACGGTGAATATAAAATGTTTAGGGAGAACTTATTGGAATCAGCATACTGCTACAGCAAAGCTTAGCCAAGTAGTGCAAGTACAGATAGGGTTGTCCCAACGAAAGCACTTCTTCACAAGTTTCACGGTTTTGAAATTTCGTTCCCTGATGCAAAGCACATGTGCAACTTCTCATAGTTTCACATGGGTTGAATTAAAATACCATACCTTACTTCATTCTTACGTCTACTATGCCTTACCTGTCGTGAATACGTGAACCAGTTTTGAATGGCTTTCCATCGCACAGGACAGTGCTTCTTTGCACCTTCATCTGTTCTGCACAGTTTATGTGCTCGTTCATCGGATTCAGAAGCTGGTATCTCTTCTTCGTTGAAATACATGTCATCTTCATTGATTCTCTTTTTGAACTTTTCTTCAGCAGCAGTCTCATTATCCTTCTCTTCAGTTACTTCTCTTGCAATCTGAAGAATCTACAGCGAGGAGTTACGTTACAACCAATGCATCATTATAATCATCATCATGCATCATACTCATTATGAAAATTAACAACTTTATCAACATCGTGATCGTCGTCATCATCCATCACCGTCATCATGTATCACCGTCATCATGCATCATCATCATCATCATCAACATCAATATGAACCATCATCACATCACTGTTGCATTGCGCATATTTAATAGAAAATGATCATAATGCATTTAGCATATAGATGACGTACCTTAGGATAAACTTCTTTAATGAGAGAGTATCCAATGTTATTAGTTTCTTTTGGTGAGATGTCAATTGTTGTGAAGTAATCCAAGATGACCCTGAAAGACTTTTTTCCATCAATCAACTCGCCAGTTGGCAGGCGTTGAGTTGTTCGTCCAATCTTTGTGCCATTTTTGTAGACATGACTCAGTGGAAGGTTGCTGTAGCCGGTCAATACGTCCCCTGGAGGACAATACTGGCTGTAATCTACTTCAAGATATCTGTGTTGAAAATAACCAACATTAGTGAATTGGAGACGCATCCAGCGGATTAAGACAAACAACATCACAGTAAACAATTTTCTAGCAACGCGCGACTTAGAACAAGCTCAGTTTTCGGGTCATCAGTTCTGGGGACAAATTTTGGGAAGGGTTCTTTATTCCTGAACAAAACGTCTCTAGTCCATTACAACCAGGGATCAAGGACCACAAAACAGTTACCCACAACAGAAGATATCATTTTCAAAATACCATCTTTTATTCTCACTTCATGAACGCTTCAAGTCAACATGCTAATGATATCTCACTTCCATGTTTTCCATTCCTACCGCTGCTCTCAAATGGCTTCTATGCGCACTGTGATTGGATCAGAGTGGAAGCCATTGTTCTGTCCTTACCTGAACATGTCAGCGATGGGTTATGCGCGCATGGAAGCCATTGTTCTGTCCTTACCTGAACATGTCAGCGATAGGTTTCCCAACATACTGGACCAGATATTCTTTCAAAGAACCGTTCATACTTTTCCCGTATTTCTTCTGCCATGATTCCAGCACTTCTGGTTTTCCTTCCACCTCAGACAAGAATTCGTCGAAAAAGTTTTTTGGAAGTAATTTAGTACAGTTGAGTACCCCTAAAAAGGTTTTCACATGTTAAATGTAAACGCTATAACACGACGCACAGTCTTAAAATTTCTTAATGGGATTCCTGTGTCCATTCAACCCGAGAGAAATTGGAAAAAATATCTCTTCTTCCACAGGAAGCCCAACCATAGTATAGAATTAGAGTCAAAAATCAAGCTGGTGATGCGTAGGAAGGTTGTTAAGGTGAAGTCTTCCTATTAAGTGCTAATCGTACTGATAACCTCTTAATTCTGTGAAGGATTTTAGAGAATTAAGTATTTAACAAGCTGATCCGTCCAGACTGATAACTGGACCGCAGTTAACCACCGTAGATGTTAATATGTATTAATAATAATCGGGTTAAGTGAAATCAAATCCAAGATACGTGCAAAAACAACATTATTGAGATATGCAACTCGGGCCCTGATCACATGACCATTATGATAAACATATGTATTGGATTATTCTACTTGACTGAATCAATGAAAGACATGGATGAATGAGCGAATGAATAAATGGATGGGTGATCTTGAAGTTGATTGAAATCGTTTTCTAAATCTGTCGTAACCGAGAGTGTTGCGTGTGGTATACCGACACAGAATATTCTACATGGTGAAGATTGCTTTAAAACTAGTCTTCCCCGGCTTCTCTTAATGGCAGAGAACCCCATGCAATATTCTAACATGTATTCATTTTGTCGATGTTCGGAAATAATTAGATCACTGGATACTGTTCTAAAAATGTGTTCTTTCCATGCAAGACTTTGTTAGTGGCTACTGAACTGGGATGATCTTAGTGAGCTGGAAAGAACCAAAGCAGCTCATTTTATTGCCTCGCTGTCAGGATTCTTTGCAGGGTTTTGACATGTGTAGTGAAACTACATGGTTATCTAACCCACAGTCATGCATGCTGATAGGTTTTCAATACCATCAATCAGTTGCGTGTCAGTGATGAAAAATGATTTCCTGTGTTGTGCAGAGATGGCAGCCCAAGGGACCGAATGGCAGACAGACTGTTCTGCTTCATGTGATCAATGTCATTATATACAATCACGAAAAAGTACTAATCTTTAAAAAACACTTTTAAATATTAATAATACAGGATGAATGTCCATGTTAAAAAAAAGGTCCTAGTGAACTGGGACGATTATGACTTCTTACCTTGCTTCCCATGTAGTGAAATCTCAAGGTATTGGTCCTTAATTCCATCAAGTCCTGCTTTGCACCCTTCGACATTCCGGACCATTCCAATCTTGATTCCCATTTTCATATTCTCGACATATTGAGCGAATGTTCTATTAACATCTACGAGTCTTTCTCTGACTACCTCCATGTCTTCCAGGCTGTAAGGTTTTAGCTTGAGTATTGTATTATGAAACGATTCTGCTACGTGACAGACCGGCATCCAGCAGAACACATCGGGTCCAAGTAACCAGTCTGCTACATAGTAATCATAGCCATAAGGTACCCCATATGGAAAGACATGTTTAATCCAGAACTTGGCTAATTCTAACGCACGTTTTTCTCGGATGCTCAACTTATTCCTACTCATACGCAGCTCTTTGAATTCTACAAGTAGTTTTCTAGCTTCATCTGCTACGTGTTTTAATCGTTCCCAAGAAAGATCCCTCGGTCTGTACTTTAAACGTATTTCTTGATCAGTTACTCCTTCTTTTTTATAGATTCGGTCCGGATTGAGGCGGAAGTGAGTGTCTTGTAGTTTATTGAGGAGAACATCAAGTCCTGATTTGCGAGCTTCTTTGGTGTAGGGATCGCGGTTAGATGAACTGTCGATATTCTGACTCTTTGAATATTTGACCATTAACACGACACCAGCAACCATGCAAGCAAGGCCAATGATTATCACTCCTACAGATACGACTATCACCACTCGACCGTTCTTCTCTGCTTTAGTCTGCATCATCAATCAAATACGAAAAACAACTCTTGTCACTTCGACCTGCGATTCAAGAACAGCAACGATCAACGCAAAAATTTGAACATTTTCTATACTAAGTTCCATTCATTCTTCGGTAGTGATCAATTGAGCGAATTATTTCACAGCAGATTGGTTCTAAAGAAATTCTATCAAGGGGAACAACTAAATATAGCTCGAGCAAAACACTCAACCATTCGTAAACCGCATTCAGTCATCTTGGCTCTGTACTTACGTTCACTCAAGAAATCTTCTGTTGTTTTTGGGACGCAATCCAGCCTATATTCAACCACACCACTAAAACCTTTGAAAATGCGGTTGGAAAATAGGCGAATTGTTTTGTATTTAAATAGCTAATTGTCTGTAATAGTCTAGCCTTGAATTGTCTTTGATCTTTTAGAATTGATGTTTTCATTTGCTCTTAGCATGACGTTGTGAACAACATTCTAACCTGTTTTTGAAGTCTTTTAAAGTGCTGTTTCAGTAGTCGACGAGGTTTCCAGATTATTTCCTTTTTACTTCGTTACCTAGTAAATTAACATCACCATTAGCTGCATCAGTTTTCATGGACTTTAATACTGTGATTTGTATAGTCGATCAGTCCTTGAATGAATTTCAATATATTCATAACACATTCAAGAAGATTCGTTTGATTTAGCGGAATCTTGCTGTAGTAATACTATTCACCGTTACCGCCAGAAACTGTAACTCAGTTAGTGCGATGTTCTAGGCCGTCGATTGAAATGCATGTTCGATGGACGATGCATGGACGTACTTGTAATAACACGTAGACCTACTCATTTCACGATGATAAATTAAGTTTTCAAATTGGACAGCAGGACGTTTGATGGCCATAATATCATGACAGGAAGCTAGCATTAACATTAATTTTTATTTTTTGAAGCAATTTCAATTCTAGAGGAAAATATCGTCCAATTATTGGCTCAGTCAGGGTGAATAAGGAAAATATCGTCCGATTATTGGCTCAGTCAGGGAGTCAGGGTGAGTCAAGGATAGATCATTAACGAGTTTCATTTGTAGAGGCTTGTAACTGTCTGTAAATGCACGCAACAGTGGACATATTCAACTCACTAGGCATGAGTTATTCGTTTTATATTATATCTCAGTATCCGATATGCTATTACCTTTTTTGTTTCAAGTTCTTCAACATTTTTTCAAATTATTATTTTTTTCTTTTTTCTCATTTTTTAAAATGCCGTTTTACATCATTTTACTCTCTTTTTACTTTCAAATATAATTCATCTTATTTCTTTTATATTTATATTTCCATTTTTACTCCCATTCAAATCAGCCATTATTCTTTTCTCTTCTCTTTTACACCCATCTCGTCTCTATAAAACGCACTCGCCCTTGGTAAGCAAACACATATCTTGATTAGAACAAATTTGCTACGAACAAATCTCACTGCACAATTGAATTCACCCCACAAGACCGTGAGAACTCGGTACTTTTTTTAGGGCTGTTCTTGGTCGTATCAGTTTTCCTATCTGATTGCAAACGTCCAAACGATACGGATGTCGGATCAATGAAGATTGTAGAGAAGATTTTTCTCTCTGATTTTATAAATCACTTCAGTCGGCTTGGCGAAACCTTGGTTTACTTCATTTGACTTGAAGTAATAAAATACATTGAAGAGGTTAATTACACTAATGGGTTTAGAGGATGCTTGGTTGATTTGAAGTATTCATGATGAATTCAGTTTTTGTTTTATATTCAAAGACACTTCTCTAAAACATATTAGTATTAATGAAACGCCTCTTATTCTTGAGATCTTACGATTAATATATCAAGTGAGAGATCTCTTCAAATGAACAACATATTCAATGTGTAAGTGCGCTTTCTCTTGGTGGCTAATTCATTCTTATACAATGTACAAGTCTACAAGTTTTGGCTCAGTGGCTTATGGCTTATAGGTGATAATATGATTTGACCATACAATATGACTACACAGTTTTCTATGCTCTGTGCTTCACTTGGTTGGAAAGAATGTGATCAGCCAGGCTTCTAAGATAAAATTATTGCTCTTCGCAAAATATCCTTTCTTTCTTAATTTAAACTTTATGGTTGCAGTTTCTGACACCTTAGTTACGTTTAAAATTACACACATACATACCTCTTCAAGGTTTGTTTTGGAGTACACCAAGTAGGTAAACACGTAAACTATCTGCGGCCTACTTCAAGAGCTCCTCATCAGCGAAACCACATCTGAATATGAAAATATCATTCACTCAGTTTTGTTATCACAAGAAACTTACGTACTTTATATGGTCATTTACTGACGTCACGTACATCCACCAATGATATCACAGCAAAACTAACCAATCAGAGCGCATACCAATATGTGTTATTATAAGTATCTAAATTACAAGCACCGTAAGCTCCTTTGATTCTCCGATCTTTTTTTTCATATCCTGGATTTTTCTCCGATTGCGAGTCGGTTTGGACATCAAGCTATGATCATTAGTAAATGCACAAATATTTTTGTATTGAAATGATGAACTTAAACAAAACCTCTCTTGGAAACTAAAAATATTAACAAAAGGGTGTGTTCAGTTGAAGGACTGTACGTCATAGAAATGCATAGGAATAAGTTATCTATGTGTGTGTCATTGTGAGTCATACATCGATAAGCGCTTCGCCGGCTGTTTACCGTCTAGTTTCTTCTTTTTCCTTGCGGTCGGCATGAGCGAGAGTGAGTGTGAACTAACTAAGATAATTCTTTAATCTTTGAATCAAAATAAAGGCTTGAAAGATTTGGCGATAGCAATGCAAATTATGATCCAAGAGATATGCCAACAGATAGGGATGGAGTTCAATAGTAAGTCATTGTTCCATATGTGAAAAAGACTTAAGTAAGAATTGAAAACCAATTTGGCTTGTCATCTGGTCGCAAAATAATGATATCCATATTGGTCAGTAATAATGACTTTACTCTGCTCGTTACAGCACTGGAAGGGCGTTTGTATGGGCTGTTGACTGCATTCTTCAAAATATTGTACTATTATATCGTGTATCTCTCTCTAATATCCTGTAGGTCTCATACTGGGAGTAAAAGACTAAAGCTTTCTATTGTTTCCCCACCTCTCGGCCAATCACAATCAGTGAATGATATATCGAAAAGGTAGCGCGCACAAGTTCTTATCGTCTCAACTTAAAAACCGGAGAGCATTCGGAATTACTTCGTAAGAAATGACTATTTTTTACTTTTACGAACTAAGCAAGTAAATGTCGATTGATTGACAGGTATTGCGGTCCTTTTAAGGAGATTCTATACTAGTTCTCTAGGTGAAGTTTTATTTCACATTTGTATTCATAGAATACGTGACATCTCGACTGATCTGTCGGGGCGCGCTCGGCCTTCACAAGGATTTTTTGTTTCAGTTATTTCCTGTACGGCATTGGTTATAGTGTGTAACTGATCCTCTTGAAAAGAGCCATGCTGATGCTTTAAATACGATCCTAAGGTGGATCAGCTTATGTAGCTCTTAACTATATACAGGATAGAGTCATGTATCAGTAGATGGTAATCAGTCATGGTCAGTAAGGGGCTCTATACTACCTGATATAAACTTGTTAATTAGTTATTTTGACTCTATTCTCACAGAAACTCCCACTATCAGTTAAAATAAAATGCTGATGTATTTCTTCGAAACTTACATATCGATTAGTATTTTTGTGAATCGTTAGCTTCGTTAAGCTCGACGTAGTTTATTCCTACTTCAGGAATCCTGTTAGCCTAGTGGCAAAGGATGCTGGGATTCCATCTGATCGTCAAGAATGTTTCATGTCCCGTCCGCATGTGCTAGACACGATTTTTAGCCTGGCTTTTTTTAAAAAATTATCCACCAGATTTCTTTATAATAGCTATTAACCTTATCTGGGCAGACTAGCTAAGCTTGTGTTACTCCAGCGTGTGAAGGTTTCGCCGGGCTTCTTGACTAAAGGCTTGGTAACGTGGACGATGCAGTAGGTCAAAGATCAGGACAAGGCTGGTTTGATAAGCCATGACAGGTCCGCAGGGGAGGGGAGTGAGGAGGCTTTTTTCAACTACAGTTCTCACGCATGCGTAGCAGACTTTTGTACTCTTTCACCGGCTTCCGGTTCATTACCAACACTTCGTAGATACCACTTTAATTCCCCCAACAAATATCCACACACGAACCAATACATTAAAAAATCAAAAGCTTGTCTTCTATATGTCTTCCTGAGTTCTCTGTTGTTCTGCCCTTGGCTTTTGCAAGACCTACTTGATGCCCTACCCCTCCCCCCGACAAGTCCTTGTCAGGTTTAACTCTATTTATATCAGAAGAAGACATCGTTTGCCGCTTATGTCGTGCTGAAACAACAAACCAACACCCTGGCAGGATTTAAAAACCACTTAGAGTGAGAATGGATGATTCTAACTACATAACATCTACAATATGGACCATTATAAAGCCATCTGATGGTGATGTTTAACATATTAAAGTGTCATTATGACAAACAGCAACAAAACGCAGCTTGACCTACGATCCTCACATCACTACGGGAAACTCTGCTCTAGTGGAATGCGTTAAGCTGATTTTTGTTAATTTGACAGACCAAAAATAACACTTAATCGTTGATCCAAACATTCTTTTAAGTGGTTTGGCGCAGCAGCGGAGCAGTATCAAAAGAGAAAAACATGAATGTGTTTGGAAAGCAGTACTCTTGCGTAGTGAATGTGTTAAGCTTGACAGTTGTACGTAAACGTACGCCAGTAAAGAGTCTTTGTTATGGGAAATGAATTACAAGCGTGGCACCTGAACAGGCTACAATCCATAAAGACAAACTACGAAGAAGACTTTGCGCACCTCAAGCATTTCAATCAACTGTATCTATATTGATTAGTAGCGCGCTTTTTTGTATTGAACATTGATCAATCGACTCTACTAGAAAAAGGAAGGTTAAGCAAATGTGGCCTGAAATATTGAAATCCCTTTGCAATGCCAAGCAGGGGGCAGAGTAAAATATCGAAGAATGTCCAAACATGAGGACAGTCTTGAATGCGCAACGAAGAAAAGTATTTTCAGGATTTTGTGGTGAATGGCAATGCATTGTCAATATTGATAATCAAGTGCAAAGTTGTTGTTTTTTTTGTTTTTTTTTGCCAAACAGAGTTCCTGTGCCAGGACGTTTTTCTTGGAGATTTTCAAGTGTTTGAAAGATAGGAATGCCTTCAATTTTAATAGCTAGTTTCTCCCTGAATTATTAATGCCTTGAGGGCCTACTACACAAGCTAAATCACGATCATCAAACTACCTTTTTAGAGTTAGCCTTAAGATTTTTTTTGGTTCTTCAGTCTTTTTACATCTGGCGACAAAAGCTGCTAGGTATTTGAACAAAAAGTCGAAAAACGTAAATTTGAGCTAAATGACACAGAAGCTAATATCTCACACAGCAATGGAACTACCAGTCGAACCAGCATGCTATCGAGAATGTCCACGAAACTGAGAAATCACGACACGCATAGTATAAAATAATAAAAACAGTCGATCATTGCAGGCATTCGGGTAGAAAGTGAAAAAGGAAAAGAGCTAGGTTCTTTTGTTGTATGCTACTGAGAACGTCTAGCCAGTACCGAAGGTCCTGTTTTGATATATTGGTATATCTTCATAAATAACATTTAACCCCGGCAATATGTCTAACGCTACACTACCGCAACATGCACTACTACCTTACCTACGAGAAACCCAGGTTATTGATGGATTGTACGTGAAGTGTATAGACTTGAATAAAAAGGGTGTAACATGCCGATGGTGATAATTACTGAATAATATAATACTCGATGCTGAGTTAGAAAACACTCAACACTAATTGGTGTATGGTAATGAGCTTTCATATGCTCAGTCTGTCGAATGATGTCATCACACTCGGCATATAAAAATGGCTAGTAATTGTACCTTGAGGCCACAGTATAATAAGTATTAGATCATACTCACGATGTGGCAATTTAGGAATTAAGCAAGTCAAGCACGCCTTGTTAGATAAAACCTGTAGTTTAAACTTCATTCAACGAGATAACTGTAAAAGACGTCATGCAGCATGTTAGCGCAATAGTGTTCGTGCATGTCTCTGCATGGCTTTGTCACAGTAGTATCTTGTAAATGATAGTACTTACAGTCACGCAGAGCAGCGTTTGAGCTTGTGTTCTCTCGTAGCGAATCTAAAGCTGTAGAACAGTCTTTTTAACTATTCCGTGTTTTCGGAGCCACGATTATTTGAATGAATCAGATCCGTAAGACAAGCTGCGTTTTATGATGTGTTTCGAGTTAAAACGTGTGCCCGGGGGTCAAGGACTTCATTCAAGATGCCGAACATGCTTAGATCCAAATCGCCTGAACTCGGAAACATTTAGTGTTGTCTTGATTATTTTACTTACTTCATAAGAACGATACGCTAATGAAGAAAACGTGGTTAGAAAATAATGAGAAAAACACTGTTTATCTAAAAGGGTGTCACCATGCGATCTTCGCCCTCGTGTCGGTCCTTGTGTCGTATACTTTTAATTTCATCAAGCGAATCATGAAACAAGAAGGGAATATCTGTGCAATCAAGAGCCTCATAAAATAATGTCGTTACACAAAATCGTTTCTGGAATTAATTTGTTTTGGTTAGGTGTCAAACCAGCCATAATATGAAGAATTCTTACTAATCCCAAGGTATATTGCTTTTTCTTAACTCATTGATTTGAATTCCTCTTCAAGCAATAAAATCTGTAACGGAAGAAATTACAAAGGTGTGTGTCTCATGAGAGGAAAGGTAAGATTTACTGACTTCCCTTAGCAGACTTGGTGAGCAGAACACTTAGGGTGCTAAAAATAGTTTTTTGTACGAAGACTCCCGGCCAGGCCAGCAAGGCCAAGAGAATCGCATTTCTTTATCTTGGAATTAGCCAGGTTGTTTTGATCAGGAAAAGAAGAATTTCCAAACAACCCTTGACTTGGAAGGATCATTTCCGATATTCTTGCATAATTGACCAAATTAATTCCGCACATCCAATCATAGACAAGAAAACCAGACAAACTTGCTTCATTCGATGAAAATCACGGCGTAAAGACAAAATCAGTCTTTCAGTGACCCTAATAAGCTCAGAACAGATAAGAATTTTCACGGCTCCATAGTTGATGAAACATGTTTTTCTAAATTTGTGCGAACTTTGTCTTCAAGCAGCCCGGGATATCTCTTACCACGTGATGTACAGATCTACCATAACCGGTAACAGGATATGCATGTATTCTAGATAGTTCCATTTGAATACTGGTCGACTCTTATCTCACTCGACTCTACTGTTGATAGATGAGATATCAATTAACGCTATCCTATCTTGTTTTACGACATCTGCAACATCCATCCGAAACCTGGGGTCCACAAAGGGGAAAAAGTGTGTTTGTTTTTTTTAAAGGTTGATAAAAATGAGATGTCTATCGATCTGCTCCGCCCTACATCAATGCCTAGGTCACGCATCAAAGTTATTGAATCCGAGAATTTTCTATCTAGATTTATACCGGGCGTGAGATGCCCAGAGATTTGTACAATATACGTAGACAGAATAGACAATTGCATGACATCTATGATACTTGTTCCTTTATCCAAAAGTCCGATATTCCATTCCAAATTTTACAAAGACATAAAGACATAATACCGCTGACCGCTTAAATGGTAATTGGGATCCCTGTGTGTTTGACAGACTTATTGTTTTACCCTGTTGTTTTACCAGTGCGTGTTTCGGACGATGTTTTCTAAATCGTTTTCTATTATTTCCACGCTTTAATTTTAGATTTGAATGATGTCAGGTCACCGATATTACAGATCCCAGTCCCTGAATGCTCAATGGAATGATTTGAGTCAATCAATCAGTCAGCTTCTTGTAGAAGATGAGAATAAGCCGACGGAAGTAAACCGTGTTGGTCAACAGGCTGCTGTCAGATCCGATACTGCTGATATTACCAATAAACACTGGGTAGATAGCAACTGTAGGACTCATTGTACAGCTAGTGATTGTGCTAAAAGGTTTACTATCACTGAAAGAAAGCATCATTGCAGAAGGTAAGAACGTTGATCTATAAATAGACCATTCCGTCATACTGTACCTAGGTACCTCATTAAACGACCTCAGATTTTCTCTGATGTTACTGGTCTGTTTTGATTTAGATGTGGCGAGGTGTTTTGTGGTGCTTGTAGCCAGTACAGACGTCGATTGTCAGTTTTTGCAACTCCTGATGCTGAAGGAGTTCCATACAGGGTGAGTATTATGCACAACAGTCTTGTACTTCATGAAGTTAACTATGTTTATACATACCTTAATGAAGTACCAATACCTTGATCGAATTTGAGCAGTTAATGTAATAGCTTAATAATTAAATGCATGAAAAGCTCAGGCTAAATTAGACAAGTAAAGGATTAAAACAGAAATAAAATAGAATGAAATGAAGGGAAAGAAAGAGGGACATTTATTCCTACGATGATACACATATATGACAAGACACCTTCAACTTCTATGTAGTTTTACTATGTATTGTTGCTAGAAGTATTTCATCTTACTTAATTTGCAGGTTTGTAAGAAATGTTATGATGTTGGACCTCAGACCCTTGGTTCCGTTCGGTCACGTCTTGCTGAATTTGGTTATTACAAAGAAAGAAAAAAATCCAAGAACAACAATGGCACTAAAAATCATTTGCTTCCATTGAAAGCTCTGAACTATGAAGAAGAATGCCAAAGACTTGTGGATGGCTTTAAGAAGAAGGCTGGTTCCTCAAAGATCATGAGTTTTGTGATGGGTACATTGAGTGCTGTGAAAATACCTGAATGGCAGAAGTCCAGACACTGGATTGTGAGTGCTGCTACACATCTCAAAACTGAATTTAATTACAAAAACTAGCTTCTTTTTGTAAACAGTACTCTGACCTTGACAATATGTAGGCACAAATCTCCCTCCCCTCCCCCTCCCTATCCCCTGCCATTTGTAATTTTGTGATTTAAACAAACTTTCATGTTTAAGAAAACTAATAAACTAATCCCCAGATTTTTTACTGATTTTAATAGATTTTTTACCTATTTGATTGATTGACCATAGGAAAAGTCTGATCAGTGCTTATGTTGCTACAAGACCTTCTCTTTGGCAGAGATGAAGCCACATTGCAGGTAAGTCTGCTTTATATGTGGCATCGCGTACATACATGTACATGCTGAAAGACACTTTTCCCAAGGAAATAGAATGGTAGAATGGTAGAATGGATAAGTCAAGCAGTAAATATTAAATAAAAAATATAAATAATCTTTCACAATTGAAAGATCCTTTATAGTGCTTCATACAGGTGCATTAATTCACAAGCTGACTAGATATAAGCATGAGATACCGAATGAGAATCTATACCTAAAATAAATTTTTATCAGCCCAACAATAGTTTCTATAGATGTGCTGATGTGTGTCACCATGGTTTTACTTCCATTCTTTGTCAAACATGACTCTCCAACTGACCTACTACTAACTATATGCATCAATAGAGCAAAACCTAGATTTACTGTTAGATTGTTGTCTGACAGTCTGCAGTCTAGCTACTTCTATCCTACTAAAATCTCACCAGTTGATATCTGGATGTTAATCATCTACATACTCCCAATGACTAGTAATAATGATAAGTATATTGTTTTTAGGGTTTGTGGTAAAGTGATCTGTTCAAACTGCTCATCAGAAACACTGATTGTATATGTTGAAGATGTTAACAAAGATGTGAACTGGTGCCTCATCAACATCATTGGATCGCCTGATAAAGAACCTGATGTATGCTCGTATTTAAGAATATGCAACCAGTGTCATGGTGAAGTGGCCAAGATACAGGGAAGACAAGCCATAATGGCAGAACAAACAGAAACGGATGGACTTCATGTATCCTTGGTTGATGAAATGGTGACAATTAACCAGTCTTTGCTTGATATACAGGGAAATATACTAAGAGTTCTTCCAATGTATGAGCAGCTTGTTGATGCTGTTGAAGCTAAAGGAGATCTAAAAGGTCTGCTTCCACAAGGCGGAAGTGCAACTCAGGCTTTGGCCAAATACCACTTAGATCTTTCTGACCATTTCACAAAGTTTGCCGTTGTTATGCAGAGTCTGAAAAAACTGAAACCAAGGACTAACACACAAGTAAAGCTTGCCAAAAATTTGACATCTTCAAAGTTTTGCTTTTACAATGATAACTTTTCGGTTTACAGAGAAAACAAAAAGAGGTTAGAACAGATTCTTCCTTATGAGGTACTGGAGGGAGTACAGAAGATTGTAGATGATCAAGCAATCAACAGTGCATACATAGTAATCAAGCAATTGGGTTTCGAGGCACTGTTGTTGGTATCTTCTGAAAAAGTAGATGACCATATAGCTGCTATGCTGGTAAAGTGTGAAGAAATCTGTAAAGATGAACTACAGAAGCAGTTGCAAGCAAATGATTGTGAGTTTGAAGAACACCTTAAAACTGTACAACAGCTTCTTCAAATACAACTTAAAAAACATCGCCTTGTGAAACCTTCAAGAAGATTGACCAAAACATATGGTGCCAAGTATGTTGAAGGGTTTTTGCTGGATCGCTGTCATCTTTTACTTTCTCAAACAATGCGTCAACTAAATGGGAAAACAGCAGTGAAGAAATTTAAATCTTCAAAACATGCTTTAGAAACAACTAAAATGCAGGTTATGGAGCTACGTGACCAGATGTAGAGATTAATATGTAAAAACAAAAGACTTTTTATTACAGTAATTATATTTTTATTTTGAATAATGAATGTTGAATAAAAATCTTGTAGGTTTTAAATCAAAATGGTGTAAATTAAAACAGATTTTTGGTAAGTAAATTTTATTATTTTTTGTCAATTTTATTTTTATAAAATTAATAATTTTTCATCAAAAATTAATTGTATACTCTTTTTTTTAACTAATATTTTTTTCCGTGGTATTATCTTTGTATATTTACGATAAGATGTTCTTGATCATATTTTTATTTCCTGATAATAATTCTATCTTATAATCTTGTAATTATTGGTATCTTGTAATCACTTATTTACACTGTAAAATAATTAAAACAACTGAGAGCTAACCATGAATCTTTGTAAAAAAAACTCAATAATTCATGAAGGAAACACAATAGAAATCATGACCATGAAGGAGGTTTTATATCTGATATAGATTCGTCTTCATTTGCATAAACTTTAACTTGGATTTTCTCTATCTAACTTGGTTCATTTCATAAAGAATTCTGTACAGTATGAGAACATATACATCATGAGCTTTCTAAGCTATTCAATAAACTCACAGACCGTATTTTATTGGGACTAAAACCACTTGGCTACGCCTCGTGTTTTATACCTGATAAAACACTCCTGCTCATTTATTATAAACATTACGTAAAAGTCCAATTGTTCTATCACTCTTCCCAAGGAGACCAAGCTCCGTTCTTCTTTGCCGTTTCATATGCCGTAGGGTCATTAGGTTTCATGATAGGTGGTACTAGACCTTTCATGTAATATTGAACCCGATCTTTCATCTTATGTACGAGATCAGGATATTTGCTACTGAGGTCAGTTCTTTCTGTTGGATCAGCTGTAATGTTGTATAAAGCTTCTGTGATAACAGTAGTAGTTCCATCAGTCTAGAAAAAGTGGAAAACTTTAGTTAAAGTAATGGAACCATCTTTCAAAGGTATCATCTCATTGTTTTTTTAGAAACATTGAAATGTGATTGTAATTATAATATTTATTTTTTAGAGTAGAAGAGTGTTATTAGACATCCTGTGTTTAAGGAAAAAACTGTGTCAAGTCGGCATCGCAGTGCAATTGCGGGACTGTTTAATATATTTTAAAGATGGCTTTTTTGTCCCCCAAAACCATCCCACAATGCACTGTGATGCCAATTCGACCCAGTTTTTTTCTCAACCTAGGAATGTCTAAATTATAAGCCGGTATTTCCTTAGGTCCATTACAGTCCTACCCCTCCCCCCATTGTGTACATATATAATGACTGAGTACCTTGCAACATGTAGTGTCATCCTTCATTTCTGGTGGTATGTACCAGGTAGAGTTTGGTACATTTAACATCAGCTTCATGTCTCCCATCCTAACAGCTATTCCTTCATAGCCAGGTGCACTAGTAGCATTGTTAGGTAAGTCAATGTTATGAAGGATTTCAGTTCTTGGTGATGGCTGATCATATGCAATAGTCTTCCATACATCAACTCCATCAATGGCATCATTCTTGTCTGAACATCCTACAAAACGTAGCAGTAAGCTGTTGATGTATTTTGTCATGCACTATCTTTCAGCCAGGTTCACTCCAAAACTGCAGAGAAGCCCCTATATTAGGTTAACTTTTACATCATATCATCATCACCTCAGTTGTCGGTGAATTTTGGATCCTAGAATTTTTTAGCTGGAAATAGTTTTAACTCTGATTTTTGTTTTTTTCCCATGAACCCCTTTGAAACTCCCTCTACTAATGTCTTGGAATGTATGCCTCATAAGCAAAGAAACATTATTTACAGAACCTGTTCACTAACCTGCTAAATGAGTTAATGTTGGGTACCAGTCAGTCACATGCAGTAATTCTTTACAGACAACACCTTTCCTAGGAACCAGTCCACCACTAACAAAGGCAACTCCCCTCACTCCTCCCTCCCACAGCGTGGTTTTCTCCCCCCTTAAAGGCCAGTTGTATCCACCATATAGATGGATACCACCATTGTCAGTACTGAATATCAGTAGTGTGTTCTCCCAAAGACTGCAAAAATAATAGGATATTAAATTGATGAAATTGTTTGCACAGGTCGAAGCTGTGGAAGGGGTAAAAAAGGCCTGGCTAGCTACACTTTTCCCATTTGTTTTGATTTTGGCTTAAAGTTCATTTCCAAACTCTACACCGCTACCACCAATTAAGTTGGAATCCTACTGAGCTGCCTGTAGAACATGTGACTAAGATGGGGTATCCATATATCCATGTATCCATGTACATCCAGAAGAATGGACTCTTCCATATTACTTTCCCCATGTGCTGCACACACATACAATAGCATTTTACTTACCCAGTTTCTTTCAGTGTTCTAGTGATGTTACCTATTGCCTTGTCTGTATAGTCTATCTTAGCAGCATGAATCTGGCGGGTTTTATCAGTAATAAAGCTATACTTTTCAATGTACTCTGATGGTGCTTCCAAGGGATCGTGGACATTTTGAAATGGAAGATACAAGAACAGTGGCTTTGAATGATCATGGGACCTTATTATTTCCTGTGTACGCTGAAAAGTGGCAATAAATGGGAATACTTCACACTTCACCCATATATGGAGCTAGTTGCATTACAGGATATATTCAGAGGAAGGTATGCAAGAGGTAAGAGAAAATGATACTACATGACGATATTATATGTAGATTAAGGAGAAATCAGTCACTGATACCCCTCAAACATCGTTTGGGAAGTAAATGGGTGAGAAAACAAGGAGACAGAATATTTTGGGTAATTGCTTGAAAGAGGGTCTTGAATCACAAAAGTGGGTCATTGGGGTAAGGGGGATTGGAGGCAACTTGAGATTTTGTTCTTTATAACAACTTTCCAAATTATAGGGATAACTAGTTTTCTAGGTTTTCAAATGGAGAAATAGAAAGGAATTGACCAATTTCTCAACCAACAGACCTTGGTGTAAACATCGGTAGCGTAAGTACCATTTTCTTCCTTTAATATTCTCCTGCCATCCCTAAAATCCAGGTAACCCAGTATCTGATGTGTGTAAAAATGCTCAGCACCACAATAGAATCCAAGAAAAGAATCAAAACCACGAAACGTTGGGGTATAGTCCCACTTGTAGAAGCCAAGATGCCACTTGCCTACCATATGTGTTGCATATCCTATTAGAATATAGAAAATAGATTATTTATTGACTGACTTAACCCAGTGAAAGTGCCACCACTCCTTGTGAGAGATCAACGTCTTACCTACTTCTTTTAGTTTTTCTGGTAAAATCTTAAAGTGTAGTGGCAACCCTGATGGTGAAGGTGGATATATGATGCCATGTTGTAGCCCTGCGTAAAAAGACAGTATATTGAACGAATTTCCTAACATGAATATAATTATGAACTCTCTTAAATCCCAGAAGGAATATTCAATAATAGCCAAGGATAAGAGTCATTTCCTTATACCAGTGTGTATTGGATATCGGCCTGACATCAGAGCAGATCGGGTTGGAGTACAAATTGGTTGTACATAATAGTTATCGAGTATTATCCCTTCTTTAGAGAGGCTGTCAATGTTATCTGTGTTGATTTTAGCCCCGTGATATGATACATCAAACCATCCAAGGTCATCAACCAGCATGAACACAATATTAGGTAGTTTATCTTCTACAGTACGTCCAATGGTCGTTATCAGAAATACACATAGGAAATACCTAGTTTTGACTGATATCACAAGCATTTTGCTCACACCAGTGCGATAGAAAAATGTTTGATTTGGTAGCACTAGTTTACAAAATGTACGGCATAACTAATATGACTGGCAAAGCATTGCATAAAAAGTCACGAGAACACAGGGAGCCCACACTTCCTTTACTAATACCACAGTAATGATGAAAAGGTAAATTATACACCGTGAAAAGATGAAAAAACTTACTGACGTTTCGGACGCTAGTCCTTCGTCGGAGTAAAAGACCTCTTTTACTCCGACGAAGGACTAGCGTCCGAAACGTCAGTAAGTTTTTTCATCTTTTCACGGTGTATAATTTACCTTTTCATCATTACTGTTTCATTAGAAACACCGACGCAGCTCACACTAGTTTTTAGCTAGTTATATCTTTTTCTTTACTAATACCGTGACGTAATGATTAGTACGAATTTAGCAAATCGAGGTAAATAGTCTGTTTATTCATTTTTGTTTATTAACCATTGTAATGTTTGAATCAGCAGATGCAAAATCGAAAATGACTTTAAAATAAGAAATTAATATAACTAGAATGTTACATGATACAGGTCACGTGATATGTCCTACATTTATTACAACGACATCCGTCTACGTAATAATAATAAGTTAATACTATTTGGAAAGAGAGTTGACGCTTTTGACATTCAGCTCCAAGGAGCATTGTTGTCCGCTCTCTTGATCAAGAGATACTCTATTTATTTGTTTTCAGGTTTGCTTCACATCCATACAACTCCATCCTGAGTGCTGGAAACTGTTCCCACGTTACTGGTCTGATCTGGACGTATTTTGCTTGCATCGGGTTTGTGAAGTTAAAGAATTTCTTGCCCTCCACTGTGGTGCAACCTTGAAGATGCTACAGAAAAAAAGACAGGAATTCTGGTATCAAATGTCAGTACCGACAAGAATGCTACAGACATGACATGTGTAACGCCGCCATCAACACAGCACAAGTCTGTTTCAGAGGTAGGACACGTGATGTGCGACATTGTTAAGTGGGACGTCGTACGCAACCACTAGCACTGATTGAAAAGAAGGGAGATCAGGGCTCTGCTGAAGCTTTACAGTGAGTTGAACTATGTGGAGGCTTAGAGTAATATGACGTTGCGCACAGTAAACTATTGCAGAGCTCGCAAAAAGCACACCGAGATAAAATCGTACACTTAAAGTAAAGCGCCCCATCTACTTTTTTACGTTCTTCGGTTCGTGTCTTATATTATTTTAGATGCTATTTTATAGAAATATAATACAAAAGTATTTTGTCTATACTATGTCTTTCTTATCCTTATCTACTGTTAGTATAATGGTACCTTATGTCCGTCCTGTGTGATGTAATCTGTCCAGTTACTACCATCCAAGCTGAAGGAAAAATATAGCTGTTTAATCCACGCGCCTCCATTAGGAAAGCTCGAAATGTTTGTCCCTTGAAGACAAACACGAGATATACTCTTGGTTTCTTTTAAATTAACTTGAAAATAAGGAGACATGACGTCATTTGAGGAAGAGATCCAGCCCTTATCGTCGTCAAGGCGACCATTAGATGGTGGATATCCCGGGCGATAAGATGAGGCTTGCAGTGCTGCATCGGGAATGGCCTTACTTTTCATCCCAAGAGGTTCGCCAAGCAAGGTGCAATCTGCAAAGTAGAAACGTTCAAAACAAAGCAGTCAGAACTACGCTTAATTGTGCCTCAGTCGAGAGTCTTAAGGCACATAAAATCTAAAGGTTTCTTTGCCTCCTTGCCACCTATATACTGTTGTTTCCTAGCTACCAGCTTACCTTCACAGAATTCACCTGTGTAAAAAACCCCACAGTCACACTTGAAACCACGGCAACATGACGTCACCAAGCACGTGACACCATTCTTACAAGGGAACAGTGCGCATGCGTCCTTTGTGTAATGTTTCAAACTGTCCATATAAACCACACCATCACGTGGTACCAGATCACAGGGATTGGTTGATTTACTTCTCGTGTTCAATTCACACGCTCTTGTCACGTGCTTGTAGTTGAGACTGAGACATCGTTTGTCGTCCTCGCATGATATAACGCATGTTTCAAAGTTTTTACCATATATGGTATCAAACACGTGACCTTCTAGCTTGTAATTGGCTACTGAACTAACGTTCTGGCATCCATGATGCAGTCGGTGTGAGATCACTGGGTCGAGAATTATCTGACCAGTCAGGAGGCTTGTTAGGAGAATCCCAAAAACAACGTACTGCATTACATTTGTTAGATTATCTCGGCAACGATCTACAGTAAAAAAGAGCATTTTATTCTTAATTTAGATATATGGGATGATGATTTCAATAAAAAAAGATGGAACACGTTTACGATGCCGTCACTCTTAATTCTTGCGTTATGATTGGATGGCGTGACTTTTTGCTTTTCGATAGGCTCGATGTGGAAACCTTTTCAGCGACAGGGTCTATTAGCCGGTGTGTTACAAAAAGGAGTTTTTTAGTCTTGTGAAGGAAGAAAAACCAGAGGACAATTACTGGTGCCTGTGAATTTCTTCAGTCAATATGCAATTCAATTTTCACTATTCACTTTGTAGGCTATACTTGCTTACACTTATTTCAATAAAGTTAGTCACCAAAAAACCTAGAAAGTTGAGATCTCTGAGGATCATGGGAAACTTTTAATATCAAACAAGTAAAGCTTTTGATTTGCAGCTTGAGGATGCTCAGAAGAGGTGAGACTGTAACTGGTAAAAGATCTAAAATCCATCAACAGTTAAAATGTAACTACCCATAGTCCTTGTTGGTCTCAGCTTTGTTGCTTTTCAGGCGACTAACCTTATTGAAATAAGTGTATATTACTACAACGATTCACACACAGACACAAGGCCACATATCGATGCTGAGCTGAGCTTTGAATTAATATGATACCAAAGAAAGACTTCATTTCTTAATGCAAAACACTGAAATATTTGTTCACTTTTAAGTCTATCTAGTTAAAATGTTTCTTCATTTACTTTGTGTTTGTTTTTCAGAGATACTAAAGAGAAAAGCTATTTATTCTATTTTGTTTCAACCATCTCTATTGGTGGATTTTTTGACCAACGAAACCTTTTCAACAAGCGAAAGGTTCGCCAATAAAAACAGCTTGTTGGATTTCGCTTAGATTATGTGTCGTCTTTTAGACAGACAGTGTCGCGGGAAAGCGAAGGAACGGCAGCTCGTTCTGTGACTACAATAGTTTTTTTTATATTATGTACACTAGTACTCATCTTGAAGAATGAATGGGAAATATAGTAAAAGAAAAGAAAACTGCATGGTTCTAATAGAGGAGCAAGAGAACTGGACCATGAAATGTCGTGTCTCTCTAATGACATCCAAATAGGCACAGTGCCCTTCACGAATTTCAGATCCTTATCATTTTTCTTCCCCCGTTTCTTCCCCCGTTTCTTCCCCTTATCAGCTAAAATGTTCTTCTATACCACCTACTTACACAAGACAGTTTTTTTGCTATGCCTTTTTAACAATTCAATATCAGAGTCTCATTCTATCGATAAAGTCACGGTACACGTACAGATTTTCCCCTGTGATTGTGAATTACACCAAACAGTATACTTTTTCGTATTAAATACAAGAAAGTAGCGACGAGGTATGAAAAATCCAGAGTAAAATTTAGTATGCGATCTTTATTTTGACCGTTTCACTCATAACTGATGAACTACCTATAGATTAAAATAGCGGTTTACCTGTTATTGATATTTAGTGAAGAAGATGCCAGGTTATCGTGTGATAGGAGCAGACTCTACAAACCCGTAAGCGTTTTACCAGAAGTAGTTCGGTAGTTAAACATCAAGGTGTTTCACTAATATTTCCACTGATTCGCTTTAGCAAGCATTTCCCAATATATTTTCCTTGCAACGTCTAACTATAAGCTCTAAGAACTGAACGAAAGGATTCGTATCAAAGCAAACAAAAACCCTTTTTACGAAGGAAAGTAAAAACAGCTGCCAGTCACGATAGATAGCATTTCAGCACCTGGTTAAACCCACGGACTCTAGTTTGTCTCTTAACAACTGCACAACCTCTCCCGACAAATATCACACATATATATCAGTACTAAAATTAACGAGTCACCATTCCGCATAATTGGAACCTTTAGAAATCGCTAGAAAATTAATCCGAAAGCCAAAAGAAACAAAAAGAGATGTCAGAAGTTTATTGAGGAAGTAAAACAGAAATGAAACTCAATCTAATGATTGCTTCAATATTTATCTTACCACGTCAATGATCATCCTCAACTAAATCCATTCAAGTTTTCCCTTCACAGATATACGTGGGAAGATATGCGTACTTATTTTGTTTGATAAGATTTAAGGTTAAAGTTTATATGCAATATTCTTCGATTGGACGTTACGTCATCGCGGCCATGTTGGTGTCATTTAACAAAAGATTTTTCATTAGCATCCATTATTAAGGGCACTCGACAATGGCCATGTTTTTGTATTTTGATCTCTTACAAAGGTCACGTGGGTAGTTTAAAAAAATTAATGTAAAGTTTAAAAAAAACTGTGTTACAAACCAGTCATTATTTAACGCCTGGCGGGTTTAGAATATTTTTTGCAGCATCATAAAGATTAGATAACTTTCCCCATGCGGGAGCACTATCTTCTTATGGTGGCTGCCGGTACCTAATGAATAATAACCCTTTTGATATTGGTCGCTAGTTAGTTTATTATTCATTTAAATCTTTATCTTACGCAGGTGATCCCCTTCCAGTTGTCTAAAAACCATGTCTTCGCGCCTCTAAATCCTCTTACCCACCCCCTCCCCTCAACAATAAATAGAGGTACACATAAACATGCACAGCTAAAAACCGCTATCTTCAAACATCATCGAATCAAATGGTTTGCGCATGTACAAAGCGTGTAAGTATTGTCAGCTGCTTCACATCAAATTCATCATTCGCACTTTCTTTATAACTTCATTTTCCTTTAAAACACGAAAAAAAGACTTAATTCTCAAAATCTCACTATAAATTGGCTTCAAAAACTAAAAATGCATCTAAATAAATGAACAAAAATTCATCAACACCATGGGCTAAATTCCATGCTCATCGCCTAAAAATAGACAAAAATGACCTATTTTGCATCCTTCATAAATAATGCATATTATTGGAAAAGGTGTGAAAATAACCTAAAATCCATAAAAAACCATGGGCTATAGTCCATGCTTTTTGCCCAAAAATAACCTATTTTGCATCCTTCATAAATAACGCACATTTTTGAAAAGGTGTGAAAATGACCCAAAATCCATCAAAACCATGGGAAGGAAGGAAGGAAGGAAGGAAGCTTCTTTATTTTGCCACGGTAAAAACATCAGTCGATTGCCTAAAAATGTTTAAAAGTAAAGATTTACGATTAAAAAGCTAGTTACTGTTTTACATGTTTGCCGTGGAGCCCTTAGTTACAACTTTTCTTACTGTACAAACTATCAATTTCCGTTTTAAATTTTCGTACTGACTTGACCTCTTTTATATTTAACGGTAGGTCATTCCACAATTTTGCCCCACTATAGCTGAATGATCGTTTTAGATATTCAGTGTGTGGCTTAGGTATTGACAGTTTATGATCATGATTTCAAAGGTTGTATTTAGTATGGTAGTCGGAGAAAAGGTTTTGTAAGTAAACTGGTGTACGTCCCTGCATCGTCTTAAACATTAGTAGGGCTTTTTGTTTTTTACGACGAACTGCAAGTGTATCCCAGTTTAATTGGTCAAGGAGATGGCTAGATCTTATGTCATAGTTAGATCTTGTGATAACTCTAGCCGCTCGATTTTGACGCTTTTGTAGTTGAACACATAGTTTATCACTTAATCCATCCCAAACTGCACTACAATAGTCCAGTTTGGGTAGAATTAAGGCTTCGTAGATTTGGATGGCACTATCGGTCGAAATAAATGGGCGAACACGTTTTAGAGCCCCTATACTTGAAGAGATTTTCTTCGAAATGTTGTTAACATGTTCTGACCAATTAAGGTTTTTATCGATAGTGACACCCAAAGATTTGGTGTGATCAACTTGTTTAACGCTAGCTCCATTAATCGCAATATTAATAGTGGAATCGCATTGCGCTGTGAACTTTTGGCGGGACCCAATAATCATAAATTCCGTTTTCGCTACATTCAAGCTTAGCTTATTTGCTAACAACCACTGATGTATATTAGTGAGTTCAGTGTTGATGCTTGGTTCCAAGTCTCCTACATTTTTACCATGAACGCTGATGCTGGTATCATCAGCAAACATTCTTGTTATGGCTTGCGCCAAACAATTTGGTAAGTCATTAATATACAGGAGAAATAAAAGTGGGCCTAAATTACTGCCTTGTGGTACACCGCAGCTCACAGTACAAGGCTCAGACAGACTTCCATTAACACTGCACAGCTGAGACCTCGTCAGTAAATAAGAACGGAACCACTTGAGTGAGCCTTCATCTACACCATAATTCGATAGTTTGGACAAAAGAATTTCATGATCTATGGTGTCGAAGGCTTTTTGGAGGTCTATGAAGATTACTCCGTTAAGTAGTCCCTTGTCTATATTAACTGACCATTCGTTCGTTGCTTCGAGCAACGCGGTGACAGTGCTGTGCAGGGAGCGAAAGCCTGACTGGCATTCCGTCAATAACTGGTTTTCATTCAAATAATCGTATAGTTGATCATAAACGATCTTCTCAAATATCTTTGAAGCAGTGGGAATGACCGAGATTGGGCGATAATTGTTTAGGTCAGTTTTCTCCCCTTTTTTAAATATAGGCGTTACTTTCGCTATTTTCCACTCCCTAGGAAAAATGCCCATTTTAATAGATTGTCGAAAAATCACAGTGAGAGATGGTCCCACTATAGAGGCGGACATTTTTAGCAATTTGTTGGGTATGTTATCTAAGCCTGCAGCTTTCTTTTCCTTTATACTTCCTAACAAGTCGCAAACAGTTTGCTCACTTGGAGGTTGGATAGCGAAAGTTTTACCAGTTGTAGGTTTCAGAAATGATTCAAATTTAATGTCAGACGGAGGTAATTTATTGGCTAGAGTCTGGCCTATACTTGTGAAATGTTCATTGAAAATCTCGGCCATCTCACTTGGTGAGGTTACTGATTTATTGGCAACTTTAATTTCGGAAACGCCGGAAAATTTGCTAGCCTTTCGAGCACTTAGATCATTAAGGAGGTGCCATGTTTTCCGAGGATCAGATTTATTTAGTGCTAAATTTTCCGTAAAGTATTTTTTCTTCGCTAATCTAATTTCGTTATTAATCCTGTTTCTCGATTCTTTGTATTTTTTCCAAAATAAGTCACTGTCAGTGGAAATTGCTTTCCTTTTCAATTGGTCACGTGACCGCATTTTCTGTATTAGCTCCGTTGTGATCCATGGTGAGTTTTTCCTTCCCACACGCTTGTGGCGAACAGGCAGGTGGGAATCAATACACTTGGTTAGCAAGGTTTTCCAGCGAATCCACATATCATTCGGATCATCGTAAGACTTGATGTCTGACCATGGCAGTTGTTTGAGATCACTCAAAAATTTGTCTTGATCGAAATTTCTGAAGTTACGTACCTCAATTTTGCGAGCCTTTGACGGCTCGTAATGAATTTTTCTCGTCATGAATACTAAAGAGTGATCACTGATGCCAAGATGATACACACCTGACTTACTAATTTTGTCGGGAGTGTTTGTCACACATAAGTCAATTAATGATTTAGTGTTATGCGTTACACGTGTTGGCTCATTTAATAGCTGATAAAGCCCATAGATATCCAAAATATCAATTAAATTAGATGAAGCTAGGTTCGTTCTCGTTAGTTCTAAGAGATCGCAATTTATATCACCTAACAAATAATAATCGAGATTTGTCTTATCAATGCTATCTATGAGCTTTTCAAATGTCGTGAATAACTCGAGGGGTGAGTTGGGAGGGCGATACCAAGTACTAACTAAGAATGATTTTGATCGTGGCTTAAAGATTTCTATAGTGATGAGTTCTAAGATCCCATCATCAAAGTCGTCGCGTCTTTGATAACTCAGGTTGTTTCTCATGTAAATACATACGCCTCCTCCGTTTCTACCATTCTGAGATCGATCTTTTCTGACAATATCGAAACCCTCTATATGTAACTCAGAATCCATAATGGTAGAGTCTAATTTTGTTTCATTGATTGCCAGGATATCAATTTCAGGAGATGCGGCGAGAAACACCCGTAATTCATCAATGTGCGCAACTAAGCTATTAATATTTAAGGAAGCCATTGTTAAACCACGACCAAATATTTTGTCTAAATTACGTGACTTACCCTTGTTCCCTTTCTCTATGGGCTCCATGACAGTTAGTTCCTATGTCTTCTTTAAAAAATTAATAAAATTGGTTGCAAACTGTTTAGTTCCTGATCTATTTAGATGGAGCCCGCTCCGGTTTAGATGTTCGTCAGGCTGGATGTTGGAATGTTCTATATAGTTCAATAGTCCATGCTTTTTGACCAAAAATGGCCAAAAATGACCTATTTTGCATCCTTCATAAATAATTCATATTTGTGGAAAAGGCGTGAAAATGACCCAAAATCCATCAAAACCATGGGCTATAGTCCACGCTTTTTGCTTAAAAGTGGCCAAAAATGACCTATTTTGCATCCTTCATAAATAACACATAGTTTTGAAAAGGTGTGAAAATGACCCAAAATCCATCAAAACCATGGGCTATAGTCCATGCTTTTTGCCCAAAAATGGCCAAAAATGACCTATTTTGCATCCTTCATAAATAATGCATATTTTTGGAAAAGGCTGTGAAAATGACCATAAATCCATCAAAACCATGGGCTATAGTCCATGCTTTTTGCCTAAAAGTGGCCAAAAATGACCTATTTCGCTTCTTTCATAAAAAACGCATATTTTTGGAAAAGGTGTGAAATTGACCCGAAATCGATCAAAACCATGGTCTATAGTCCATGCTTATTGCTTAAAAATGGCCAAAAATGATCTATTTTGCATCCTTCATAAATAATGCATATTTTTGGAAAAGGTGTGAAAATGACCCAAAATCCATCAAAACCATGGGCTATAGTCCATGCATTTTGCTCAAAAATGGCCAAAAGTGACCTATTTTGCATCTTTCATAAATAATGCATATTTTTGGAAAAGGTGTGAAAATGACCCAAAATCGATCAAAACCTAGGGCTATAGTACATGCTTTTTGCCCAAAAATGACCTATTTGGCATCCTTCATAAATAATGCATATTTTTGGAAAAGGTGTGAAAATGACCCAAAATCCATCAAAACCATGGGCTATAGTCCATGCTTTTTGACCAAAAATGGCCAAAAATGACCTATTATGCATTCTTCATAAATAATGCATATTTTTGGAAAAGGTGTGAAAATGACCATAAATCCATCAAAACAATGGGCTATAGTCCATGCTTTTTGACCAAAAATGGCCAAAAATGACCTATTTGGCATCCTTCATAAATAATTCATATTTGTGGAAAAGGCGTGAAAATGACCCAAAATCCATCAAAACCATGGGCTATAGTCCATGCTTTTTGACCAAAAATGGCCAAAAATGATCTATTTTGCATCCTTCATAAATAATGCATGACCCAAAGTCTATCAAAACCATGAGCTATAGTCCATGCTTTTTGCCCAAAAAAGACCTATTTTGCATCCTTCATAAATAACGCATATTTTTGAAAAGGTGTGAAAATGACCCAAAATCCATGAAAACCATGTGCTATAGTCCATGCTTTTTGCCTAAAAGTGGCCAAAAATGACCTATTTTGCATCCTTCATAAATAACACATAGTTTTAAAAAGGTGTGAAAATAACCCAAAATCCATCAAAACCATGGGCTATAGTCCATGCTTTTTGCCCAAAAATGGCCAAAAGTGACCTATTTTTTATATGTGGTTAAATAAAATATTTAATACTACTACTATGAGAGGAGATCTCATATCGCTAACGCTAGCTTACGCAGTTTGTACGCTACACCAACGCTATTTGTTTTTACGCTATACTCTCGTTATGTCTCGGGCTACACGAAGTAGTACGGCCGTACTCTCTGCAGAAGACCGGCAGGAGATTATCCGGGAGGTTGTTCAAGCGGTTTTGGAGGCATCCTCTGCAAATGGGTCAGGAAACTCGTCCTCCTCGCCACCTTATTCTTCACAGCCTGCACTGCCAACTTCTTCCACCTCCGCAGTGGTTTCTGCTACGCAGGACGCTACAGGTACGTCTATTTTACCTGTACCTTCATTCGCCAGCACTTTTACGCTACCATCGCAGTCATTGGCTGACACGAGCGCTACGCTAGCTTTCTCAGCATCTGTGCCGAGCTCCGTCTCGTCGGTTTGGGCGCCATCATTGCCATCTGTTTCGGCGGTCTTGCATCAGCCTTTTATCGTTGGCCCAGGTTGCTCTCCCGTTCCCGCAAAGCTGGTTACCCAGATCATCAGTGGCAAGTTCGTCGACATGAGCGATCTCATTTCTCCTAACCTGGTGGAGACGGAAAACGAGCCCCAACTCTTCTTTGATGGTCGCATCGTTTTGACCTCTACGCCCAAGCGCCAGCGGCGAAAGGTAGAGGACATAATGACGTGGGTCGAGGCGTTCAGCATTTACTCGCTCGTGCTGACTTCTTATTTTCCCAATCGCTGGAAAGATCTTTTGCTCTACAAGCTGCTTATTCTGCGAACCTATCGCCAGTTTAGCGGCCGGGCTTGGCTGTCTTACGATAAGGCTTTTCGTGAGCACGCAGCAGCAAGCAAACTCACAGACTGGTCGCACATCAATAGCCAGCTCTACAGTTTCCACACCGCGGGATCTGTCCCACGCGCTCTCAGTGCTACAGCTGCTGAAGGAGCAGAACCCAAGGGCTCATCCAATAGCGACACCATATGCCGTTCTTGGAATCGGGGGCAGTGTTCTTCGCGTTATAGTGGCTGCCGCTTCGCACACAAGTGCTCTTCATGTTCTGGCCGCCATCGCTTGGTAGATTGCCCGAGTGGGACCGACGAGTCTTCGGAGTCCAAACGGAAATCCACGTTTGCCGAGTCGTCGGGGGAACTTCACAGGTCTAAGCGCCGCTAATCCAAGCACGCTAGTACTTTATGTTATACTTATGGTTCTTACAAAAAAAAAAAAAAAAAAAAAAAATGTTCCGTTTAATTTGTTCTTTAGCTTTAGCTATCTTGTATAGCACTCTATAATTTTCGCTCGTAATCTTGTCTAGACAGTTCAAGTGCATTTAGATTGTGTATTGTCAATTGTCTGGAACGTTTCAATGGTCTCGGGACATTTCGTGCCGTCGTTATTTCTTTTCTGCATGCTAGGCTTTATGAGAAACGCAGACAATGTCACTGGTATTTCATTGCATATGATATATATACATATATATATATATTAAAAAAAAAAAAAAAAACCTTTCGTGCTAGGACTTTTGTGTTATCTCTCTATGCTGTCATACCTTTTAGCGCGTTATATTTACAAAACCTTGATACAATCTTTTCGCGTAACCAGGCCCTTAAGAAATTAGCTTTGCTGTCAGTCTGGCCTCTATGATTGGCTGCGGCGTTATTAGGACAATTAAGCCGTCTTCTAGCTGTCTCTGTAGGTCCCTTTGTATGCTATCGCAACAGCATTTCAAGCTTTACGTCGGGACCCTCTTACGCGTTTATTTTGCTAATTTTTCGTTCTTTTCGAGTCCCGTGTTATCGCCAGAGTGGGTCCTCCCCCTCCCATAGCATATACTTTACTCTCGATATATTATGTTTATGTGCATGTAATTTTACCCCGTCTAAGTTCCTATCTAGGGTAATTAGCTTTACTCGTCGTTTATCGCCTCACGTATCTCTTTTTAAGTCGTGTGAGCAGTTTGGAACATCTGCCGGTCGCTATTATTTTCACGGTCGTATTGTATCTTCTTTTAGCTATGCTTAACCTCCCGTTGGTATCTGACGTCACGCCCCTTAGTGTTGAGTGGTTTTCCCAAGAGTTGCTATCACACCCAGACCAGATTGAAGTGGCTTATGTTTTAAGTGGGATTCGATATGGTTTCAAAGTTGGATTCCAAAGTCAACTCAGCTCTTTAAGATCGGCCAAGAGTAACAAGGAAACCGCTATCCACAACCCTCAGGTGATTGATTCGTATCTGCAAAACGAGGTCAGGTCGAACAGGGTCGCGGGCCCCTTCTCCGAACCTCCCCTTCCTGACCTGCACGTCAGCAGCTTTGGGGTGATACCTAAGCGTGGCCAGCCTGGAAAATGGAGGCTCATAGTCGACCTTTCATCTCCCAGGGGACTTAGCGTGAACGATGGTATCGACCGCGAGGCTTTTACCCTTCAGTATGTCAGGGTTGATCAAATCATTCGGATGATCTCTAGCCTTGGTACCGGAGCACTGATGGCAAAGTTCGACGTCGAATCGGCCTACCGTAATATTCCGGTTCATCCTTCTGACAGGTACCTTCTCGGTATGAAGTGGCGCGGAAAGTATTACGTTGACTTAGCGTTACCTTTTGGTCTTCGATCAGCCCCGTTTATTTTCAATGCGGTAGCCTCGATGATAGAGTGGATTTTGGTGAACAATTACCAAGTTAGCAATCTCGTTCATTATCTTGATGATTTTATCATGGCGGGCCCTCCTAACACTGACGCCTGCGCAGTTAACCTAGCTAAGTCACGTCAAGTATGCCGCACTCTAGGTGTTCCGCTACATCCCGACAAATGCATAGGCCCTGATACTACCCTGGTTGTTTTAGGCATCGAATTGGACTCAGTGAACCAAATTGCTCGTTTGCCAGCAGATAAGTTATGCAACCTTAAACTATTGATTGCTACCTGGCGGTCGCGACGCTGGTGTAATAGACATCACCTAGAATCGTTGATTGGCCACCTCCACCACGCAGTGAAGGTGGTGTGGCCTGGTCGCACGTTTATACGGCGCATGATTGACCTGCTAGGCTGTTTCCGCAAGCGAGACCATCCTATACGTCTGAATTGCGAGTTCCATCGCGACTTAGACTGGTGGCACCAGTTCCTCTCTACGTGGCACGGGGTTTCTTTTTGGCTGTATCCTGGTATCCCAGTCGTAGGCGATACCCAGGTGGTATCGGACGCCTCAGGAGCAATTGGTTATGGAGCTTTTCTGGACCAAGCGTGGTTCAACGGTGTCTGGTTGGAGAAGCAGGGTTCTCAATCTATTGCATATAAGGAACTCTTTCCGATCGTTCTAGCCGCGCATGTGTGGGGCCATCGGTGGTCCAAAAAGCATGTCATCTTTCGTTCCGACAACGAGGCTGTGGTGTTCATGCTGAACGGCAGGACTTCTAAAGTCCCCGACCTGATGCGGCTGTTGCGCAGTCTGTTGCTAGCGGCAGCGCGCTTTAACTTTTCCTTTTCGTCGCTCCACATACCCGGCGTCCACAATGCAATCGCTGATGCCTTATCCCGTTTTCGTTGGCAGGAGTTCAGGCGTTTGGCTCCTTCAGCACACCGATCCCCAACTCCAATTCCGCATCAGCTTCTTCTCAACTTGACCAGTCCACTCTAAAGAAACAGTGTCAGGAATTCCTCCTAAATGGCCTGGCTCCCACCACACGTCGCACTTACGCGTCTGCTCAGCGTAAATTTATTGATTTTTGCCATCAGCTTGGCAAAGTTCCTGTCTTACCTGCAGATGAGAGAACTTTATGTCTTTTTGTAACGTTTCTGGCACAGTCGCTTCAGCATCGGTCTATTAAAGTCTACCTGTCAGCGGTTCGGGCCCTTCACATCGAGCAGGGTCACGCAGATCCATTGGTAAATTGTCCGCGGCTGCATCAAGTCTTTCGGGGCATTAAACGTTCCCAAGGGTCCCAGTTTTCACAGCGTCTACCGATTACCGACGCTCTCATGCTCACCATTTTCAAGGCCCTGGATATTGACTCGTTTGACCATGCCATGTTTTGGTCGTCATGTACGCTCGCATACTTTGGTTTCCTGCGATCGGCAGAGTTTACGGTCTCCAGCTTGGCCAGTTTCGACCCCACCATTCACCTGCAGGTCTCGGACTTGTCGTTTGATAATTTGGACCGACCATCGTGCTTACGGGTATGGATCAAAGCATCCAAAACCGATCCTTTCCGCGCAGGGTGCTATGTTCACATTGGTTGTGGCGTCTCCCCACTGTGTGCGGTGACTGCAATGTCCGCTTTTCTGCATAAAAGAGGAAATGCTTCAGGTCCACTATTCTTATTAAAGAATGGCCAACCATTGTCTCGAGAGTTGCTGACGTCGTGGCTGAGGGATATTTTCGCTGGTGCGGGAGTGACTGGTAATTTTTCCAGCCATAGCTTCAGGATTGGAGCCGCCACAGTTGCAGCGCGCAATGGTGTTCCAGATCACATGATCCAAACCCTTGGCAGATGGACTAGTAACGCTTATCAAAGTTATATCCGGACACCTACAGAATCCTTAGCCTCGATCTCGCGCTATCTTTCTCAAGCTTAATTTCCTGGAGTGACCTTAGTTTGGGTTGGTGCTTGGATCATTGTGGTGGGAGGCCCTTCTTCCTGTTCCTCCTCTCCAAGCACCTTGGAGAATCATTTGGAGGTGACAGGGTTGCCATAGTTACCGCTGACCTCCGCCGAGTTCCCGAGGCTCCTCCCACCCAAGCACCAACGCCAAGCTCATCTACGTGTGATGAGTTTAATCTTCATAAATAATTCATACTTTTGGAAAAGGTGTGAAAATGACCCAAAATCCATCAAAACCATGGGCTATAGTCCATGCTTTTTGACCAAAAATGGCCAAAAGTGACCTATTTTGCATCCTTCATAAATAATGCATATTTTTGGAAAAGGTGTGAAAATGACCCAAAATCCATCAAAACCTAGGGCTATAGTACATGCTGTTTGCCCAAAAATGACCTATTTTGCATCCTTCATAAATAATGCATGTTTTTGGAAAAGGTGTGAAAATGACCATAAATCCATCCAAACCATGGGCTATAGTCCATGCTTTTTGACCAAAAATGGCCAAAAATGACCTATTTTGCATCCTTCATAAATAATGCATGTTTTTAGAAAAAAGGTGTGGAAATGATCCAAAATCCATCAGAACCATGGGCTATAGTCCATGCTTTTTGCCCAAAAATGGCCAAAGATGACCTATTTTGCATCCTTCATAAATAATTCATACTTTTGGAAAAGGCGTGGAAATGACTCAAAATCCATCAAAACCATGGGCTATAGTCCACGCTTTTTGCCTAAAAATGGCCAAAAATACCCTATTTTGCATCTTTCATAAATAATGCATATTTTTGGAAAAGGTGTGAAAATGACCCAAAATTCATAAAAACCTAGGGCTATAGTCCATGCTTTTTGCCCAAAAATGGCCAAAAATGACCTATTTTGCATCCTTCATAAATAATGCATAATTTTGGAAAAGGTGTGAAAATGACCCAAAATCCATCAAAACCTAGGGTTATAGTACATGCGTTTCCCCCAAAAATGACCTATTTTGCATCCTTCATAAACAATGCATGTTTTTGGAAAAGGTGTGAAAATGACCATAAATCCATCAAAACAATGGGCTATAGTCCATGCATTTTGCTCAAAAATGGCCAAAAATGACCTATTTTGCATCCTTCATAAATAATGCATATTTTTGAAAAGGTGTGAAAATGACCCAAAATCCATCAAAAAATAGGGCTATAGTACATGCTTTTTGCCCAAAAATGACCTATTTTGCATCCTTCATAAATAATGCATGTTTTTAGAAAAAAGGTGTGGAAATGACCCAAAATCGATCAAAACCATGGGCTATAGTCCATGCTTATTGCCTAAAAATGGCCAAAAATACCCTATTTTGCATCCTTCATAAATAATGCATATTTTTGGAAAAGGTGTGAAAATGACCATAAATCCATCAAAACCATGGGCTATAGTCCATGCTTTTGCCCAAAAATGGCATAAAATGACCTATTTTGCATCCTTCTTAAATAACACATAGTTTTGAAAAGGTGTGAAAATGACCCAAAATCCATTAAAACCATGGGCTATAGTCCATGCTTTTTGCCCAAAAATGTCCAAAAATGACCTATTTTGTATCCTTCATAACTAATTCATACTTTGGAAAAGGCGTGAAAATGACCCAAAATTCATCAAAACCATGGGCTATAGTCCATGCTTATTGACGAAAAATGACCTATTTCGCGTCTTTCATAAAAAACGCATATTTTTGGAAAAGGTGTGAAAATGACCCGAAATCGATCAAAACCATGGGCTATAGTCCATGCTTATTGCCTAAAAATGGCCAAAAATACCCTATTTTGCATCTTTCATAAATAATGCATGTTTTTGGAAAAAGTGTGAAAATGACCCAAAATCCATCAAAACCTAAGGCTATAGTACATGCTTTTTGCCCAAAAATGACCTATTTTGCATCCTTCATAAATAATGCATGTTTTTGGAAAAGGTGTGAAAATGACCCAAAATCGATCAAAACCATGGGTTATAGTCCATGCTTTTTGACCAAAAATGGCCAAAGATGACTTATTTTGCATCCTTCATAAATAATTCATACTTTTGGAAAAGGCGTGGAAATGACCCAAAATCCATCAAAACCATGGGCTATAGTCCATGCTTTTTGCCTAGAAATGACCAAAAATGACCTATTTTGCATCTTTCATAAATAATGCATAATTTTGGAAAAGGTTGGAAAATGACCCAAAATCGATCAAAACCATGGATTATAGTCCATGCTTTTTGCTCAAAAATGACCTATTTGGCATCCTTCATAAATAATGCATATTTTTGGAAAAGGTGTGAAAATGACCCAAAATCGATCAAAACCATGGGCTATAGTCCATGCATTTTGCCTAAAAATGAGCAAAAATGACCTATTTTGCATCCTTCATAAATAATGCATGACCCAAAATCCATCAAAACCATGAGCTATAGTCCATGCTTTTTGCCCAAAAATGATCTATTTTGCATCCTTCATAAATAATGCATATTTTTGGAATAGGTGTGAAAATGACCCAAAATCGATCAAAACCATGGGCTATAGTCCATGCTTTTTGACCAAAAATAACCTATTTTGCATCCTTCATAAATAACGCATATTTTTGAAAAGGTTAATTTTATTTAAAAATTAATGTATCAGTAAAGCTGTTTTTAAAACTTTCTGTATCCACAGAAGCCATTGCTAATCATTGTTAAAGTGTTAAACTTCTAAGGATGATTGTCATCGACGTCATTACTTAAACGCGCCATAATTTTTCTGTAATTTTCGGAGCTTTTGCGAGTTGGTTGCTTAGCATCTGCTTGCTAATACTAGTAATTTGAAGTAGCAGACGTGTAGCCGGCTTTAGAACTGATGAGGAAAAGGTTCTTGGAAGAGGAAAACAAACATTCAAATCAACAATTCTGAACTAGGAAAGGAATTATATGCGACTATTTTTGAGGCAAAGTTTATTATTGCGGGAATAAAAGAAGTGTCTTCCCACAAGAGTAGGCAGCTCTGCTGGAGTTTTGAACGCTTTGGTTATTATACAATACGAACTTGAAGACAATTGATTTGCATAAAGGGTGAGCCTATACTGCGAATCAACCATTCACTTGAATACCTGATTCTTAACGAGTTTTCTCGAACGAAAAATGAACTCAACACAAGCCCAGTGTTTTGAAGAATTAACGAAGTTTTTGAACAAACAAGGTGCATTAGAGCAGGTCATGACACCGAGCATTGTCAACTTGGTTTTCAACGTAGTTCTAACGCTGACTGCGTCAGTGGGTAATTCCTTGATAAACTGTGCCATCTTTACGACTCAGAACCTACAAACACCATCTTATTTATTGATAACAAGCTTAGCCTTCACAGATCTTCTTGTTGGTCTAGTATATCATCCACTACAGACCTTGTTAATGGTTCATATCTTAAACAAGAACGCGAAAGGTGTTTGTCAGATCATTTCCATCTACAGCTTTGTTATAACATTTTTAAGCGTCCTTTCGTTCTTGATGGTCGCTTTGATAAGTATCGACAGAAACTTGGCTTTCAATCTCAGACAGCGATACAGAATAACAGTCACCAAGAGACGAGTACGACTTGTAATTTACCTTGGATGGATGTTTTCTCTTCCTTTTGGTTTTTCCTCTATATTCCTTCAACATCAAGTTCATGTGCCAACACTGATCAGTTTTCTTGGTCTTCTACTGTTGAGTACCATTTGTTTCTACGTGAATGCTTATCGCGGTCTTCGTCATATTGGCCACACAGTACATCCACCACAGCCTAATCAACTGCAAAGTACTTTCAATGTTCTGAAATACAGAAAAACTTTAAAAACGATGGTTATTGTTCTTGTCTGCTTATTGCTTTGCTTTGCACCATTTATTTGCAGTCTAGTTGTAATTGTTTCGTACGGAGTGAGCACTGCGACTATAACATTTGCATTTGCGTGTCTTACTTTACTGGCTCTTCATTCTAGTATAAATCCTGTCATTTATATCATCGGTTTTAGAGATATTCGTCGCCAGGTCAGAAAACAGATACTGGATAATCTATGTCATCACTGAAATCATTCGCACTTGCATTCGAAAAATAGAACGATTATGGAAAATAGAAAAACTGCTGAAAATACACTAGAAAAAAAAAAAAAGACAAAGAAAAGTAGAAGAAAAAAAAAAAAAAAAAAAAAAAAAAAAAAAAGAAAAGAGAAGAAAAACAAAAAGAAAAAGAAAAAAAAGCGAACAGACGACGAAAATGTGTGGCCGACTGACGACAGTTTAGATTAAAAGTCATGTAATTGGTTAGTAATCGATATCCTTTGAAAAAACACTCTTTCTTAAATAATACTTTATTATTTTTCTACATTAAATCACATTACAAGAAAACTGATGGAAAGGTAAAGAAATAAGTAAACACACACACAAAGTAAAGAGAATTACACATACTGGGTCTCTGCTAATACCACTATGATTTACCTTGACATTTCTTGGATTTTAGTCTTACCAAAAAAGTCAACGATCTCCCTTCTGAATTGTGCGCGAAACTTGAGGAATTCTGCTGCTGTTTGCTCGCACTTTGGTTTGTCCTTCTCCAAGAATGCAGGACATGGCTGACCTGTAAAGACAGTTTGGGCCAGTAAAATAGAAATGATTCATTTGGGCATAACTTACAATGAAGACACCATATTAGTCAGCAATATTCTAGCTGCACAGAGTATTCATCAATATCATCTTACCTTCGATAGAATCTTATGCGTCAGAAGGAAGGCTAGACATCACAAGACCAAATTATACTGCAAGTTAAGCTTGGTAAAGACAAACGAGTGACGACTGAATACCTTGATTTTCAAAGGCGTAAAAAAATCCTACCCGGAGATGCTCACAACTTCATGTGACTTTAAAGCGAAGACTGCGTGCAGAGCTCGGCTTTCATAGGTTTTAGTTGGATTCAACCCCATAATTCCTTACGGTACTAAAATCTTACGCATGCGCTGTGAGAGGAATCGGTGATAGTTTTTCATCTGTCGTGTTCTGGGTAATAATTTCTAGAGCATAAGAGTTGATGGTGTACATTTATACATTTTACGTCCACTATAACTGAAGACGATAGATGTGCTCACCGTATATTTTAGAAATACATCTCCTAACTGTAATCTAAATTGCAAAAGATTTTTTGTGTGTAATCGATGTTTTCTTTAACAACTGTTAGGCCATTGTTAAACGAGGAAATATGTTTCCCTAAATGTTTCCTAAGGTGGCAAAACTGTCAGGAAACACCGGGAAACAATGTTTCCATGCGTCTTGGAAACATATAATTTTTTCTGCCGTACAGCAAAAACACTTTTTGCGTCTTGGAAGCAAAATTTGTTGCACGCAGCAATGTTTCGCATGTGGCTAAATTGGGAAACATCGAGGAAACATGCGCGCGGTAAACATGTTTCTGGAAACACGTTTCCTCGTTTAGCCAGGGCCTTATGTGTAGCATATTATACCACAAATAATAAAACTTCCAACTACTTCAGTGCATGCGCAATCAAGCCTTTAAATCTGTTTGCTTCTCGAGAAAGAATCACCCATAGAAAACAAATTGTATCGTTATAGGCAAGTACCGACCGCCTTAGTCTTTATTATGGATAGAGTAATCTATAATGAAGCGTAATTCTAAACACAAACACCATCAAAAGGACTTTAAGCTTTCGGTGTTTGACAGACACAAACATAAATATCGTGTTTTGAACACGTTATCTTGTGATTACTGTATAATCATGATTATGCACAAACAAATCTGTGGCCAAAAACATTATTTTTGTTTGAAAGATACTGTTTTCGTCGTGACAGACGTCCTGCCACCATCATACTCACACACTGACATGACATCATGTTTACTCCACATTGCTCCAATCACTACATGAAACGAAGCCCGTCTCTTCCAACACTGTGGAGGCTACGAGTCAGCACCATGCTGATGCACTCCTAGAATATCCTTCTCTTCTGACGACATCATAAAAGAGCGCTTGTGTCAGGCCCATTGCAACAGACATGTTATAAACTGCTTTGAAAAATATGCCATAGCCGTGAAACGAGCGTTGTGTTTACACCAAAATATCTATTTGATATTACTTTAAATTATTTTAGTCCCTTTTGATTTTTGAATTGGAATCTGGCAAGATCAGCTGTTCGTTCCACACCGACAAGAAGAGAGCTGTACTTGTGTCATCTCAGCAGGAAGTCAGAATGATATCCTCTTGTTATGTTTTGAAACCTTTTGTAATCTTCTTTCAAGGCCTAGGAAGAATATCAGTTACTCTGTCGTTAGATTATTGTGAACTAATACGTTAAACCGCTTGGATAGATTTGTAGGATAGGATGAGAATATTTGGAAAAACGAAAGTTTCTTAAAGAACTTTAGAACATGCTGATGAGAAATGCATCCAATAATCAGCTGAATAGCAGGCGACAACCAACCCCAACACCACCTTAACCAGGACTACTTTCTCGCCGGACTCGTACCCTTACTGCTTCCCCTAGCCGCTACCACAGGTAGCCCAAACACAAAAGGGTTATCTTTACTTACAATATGTGTTTCGTGTAGCTTCTTGGCGGAGTCTCTCTCGGTATCAAGTATTTCATTTAATTGGTTTATCCTAAAAAAGAGGTCGAAAGCGATAAAGATCAAGTTATACTAATAATTAAAGTATCCTTCCCGACTGAGCCACATATGTGAAGAGATGAGTTTGTTTGACCTGCCGTTCTCTACCTTGCCAAGAGGGCTTTTTTCCAGGTTCTCTGGTTTTCCTCCCTCCATAAAAGATCAACATGTGAGTTGAGTTTCTTTGATGTGTTGTTCTCTCCCTTGCCACGAGGGTTTTCTCCGGGTTCTCCGGTTTTCCTCCCTCCGTAAAAAATTAGCAACTGACAGGTTTAGTGTTGCATGCATCGAATATTTAATGTAGTGGTAGTGGATGTTGAGTGAACCTAACAGAAGACCCCTTCACGTGGAGTGATACCTCTGGTTGAGACCTTCCACTTGGTTCTTGTGTATTCTGGCCACGCGTTTTGCTTCTGCTTCGGCCATTGCGTTACATTCAGCTGTTGTTTTGTCTATCGTTTCCTTTAGTTTTCTCTCGAATTTTTTCTACGAGAAAATAATGTCGGTAATAATCCTAGTCAAGATCATTCAGTAAATAAATATGAAAGTTCATAGTTTCCCGCGCTTTTGTCTGAACGCGCGTATGAGAGAAAATGTGTGGCGAGAAAAGTTACTAACAATGGAAAATGCGCGTCAAGATTCACACAGCGGGGAAGAACTTTTTTTGACTTACTCTCGCTATAGAAAGCGCTTCTCCAACCGCTTTTTCTCTTTCTAAAGCAGCTTCATTTCTCAGCTTCCTCGTGAGTGATTCAGTCAGTTCCTTCAGAGCATCTTGTTTCTCTTCTTCAGCTTTCCTCGCCGCGTCAGCTAGAGCATCGGCCTTCTCTTTCATGTATTTCTCCCAGGCGAGACGAGCTCGCTTCTTCTCCGCCACCTCACAACGATACTTGATTTCAGCCATTTGTTCTTCTGCTTTCTGAAGAATTATCAATATTATTAAATAAATATTAATATCATTTTACAAGGGAGTTGTTTTCCTATTTTTAATCAAAGGCTATTGGGAATGAGCTTGGGAATAAAAGTCTATTGTTTGAGTTGCTTCAATTATTAGTTTCCCTTCTCATTCACAACCGTTAAACAAAGTAATGATACTCTAGAGGATGACACATGGTGTGAAATGGAAAAATATTACGTCCAAGGTAAAAAGGTCAAGCAACCCAAGGAATATCGCTACTTATCCTTAATGTGATGATAGTCTTAGATTGCCTCCAATCCCCTTTACTCATTTGTTACACCCTATCATTGATAATTACACAAAAACTGCTCCAACAGCATTCAAATAGCCATTAAAAATACTATGTGATGCCAAGTCCAGGAGTTAACCTAGAGACCCCTGACCTGGGATGAAAGGTGAGTGTGGCAAATAACACTACAAGCAAACCTTACCATCCTTGCTTCCTCTAGGGCTTGTTCCCTCTCATCATTCATTTTCTCTCTAAGTTCTTCTAGTGCTTGCATCCTTTCAGCAAGAGCTCTGGCCTCTGCTTCTGCCAACTGGAATCAATATCAATACATTGGAGGACTTAGGCTGAATATCTACTCATAGAGCATAAGCAATATTTGATAATTTCTTGGACATATGGTTAGAACAAGTTACGTTTAATCATCAATAGTTAATCTTAAAAAAATGGAATTTTGGCTAGTTGTCGGAGCCAAGTAATTAAGAAAATATATATGGTACAATTTTGGCTTTTGTCACAAAAAGTGGAACTGCTTTCTACTGTGCAACCAAAACTTGTGCATCAAAAAAAGTTCCAGGACAAAAATGCACCATGTAACAACCCAGTGAAACTGGTCTTGCAATGCTGGTGCACACAATTTTAAGCTAAAAGTTTCAATGTGTAACAGGGCCTTTTACTATTTTATGCACACAACGTTCGACTCACATGTTGATTTTTATTGGGGAATGTGTTTTTCTCTGCTGTGCTACAACTCAATTCACATGTGGCATCTTCATGGCTCGAACCAGTGACCCGACCCATTGGACTCACAGTGGTGAAAGTGACACATTAGCATCCAATTCTACCCATGCCTCCCGAATTATAATTTCCAGGGAGTTTTGACTCGGCAGTCAGTAAAGCATATCAATAAAGACTTACAGCTTCTTTGATGGCTTTGTCTTTGTCCTCTTCCATTACTTTTCTCAATTCATTAAGTAGTTCTGTGCCAATACCTAATAAAAGGTAAAATATTCAAGGTCATGTAGAAAGCCAAGAGACTACATATTAATTTGATGCAATCATGAACTAAAACAAGATTGGCATTCTATTACACTCTATTCCTATTTAGTCTTCTCTCTATTATATAATGAAGCAAAAGTAGGATTCATATAGAAGGGGATAAGGGATTGGTACATATTTTGCATGCTGGAGATCTCAGGGTCCCTCTTCACTGACCCTAAATAATCAAGACACAGTGATACCAAAAAACTTCGAATTCTTTAGAAACAAGGTTCTGTGATTTGTAAAATTTGAAATATATCGAACTCGTGAATATAAAAAGTTTATTATAGACTAAAATGGCTTCATTCGAATGAATACCAAGCTACAAATATCGGAAACATTCTCCATGTTTTGCTTTCAAGCAAAGTTAATTTAATTAAAATACACGCTTAAAAATGGCTTTGAATGATTAATAACTTACATATGATATTATTGTGGGTTGTTTTCTGTGTTTTTAGTGTGGTTTTTCCGTTTAACATTCGCTCTAAAGTCAGAAGTGGATTCGCAGACGCCATCTTGAAGGTTTGTTGTCAAGATATCTTGGTTACCACACAGGAACCCCAACAACGCTAACTCCCGTCTTTAGCGCCGTACACCACAGGAAGCCCAAGCAATGTACAAAGGAATGTAATATCTTTAGCAAATTTTGTAGCTAGCTTACCAATTTTTGCCTGTGTGTTTTTGCTGCTGTTATTTGTCTCTGTACGCAATTTGGGGCCAATCCGATGAGTTTTAGCTTTTTGCGGACATAATGAATGAATATTTATATTGGTAGGCCCCTCGAGTCATGGCTGCGTCGAAAAGGAACTGAATAATACTAAGTAAAATAATAAAGAAAATAAAAACAAAAATTAAAAAAGGGGAAAAAGAAGTTAAAAAAATGAAGGAAACGGTGGGAAAGAAAGGAGAAAGAAGTAAAGAAAATGGAAGAATGATGAAAAAGAAGCGAGCGACAGCCAACCCACTACGCAAAGTCACTCTCTTTTCGTGGTTACGACTTCTTCTTGCCGTGTCGACCTTTGGCTCAGATTGTTATCTAGGATCACTTTGCTCCCGTCAAATGTATTCTTTCCTTTTTGCCAAACAAAAGTTTACAAACAAGAAGAGATTTGATGCGGTCAAAGTGAGTACCATACATTAATAAAGATCTTGATATTAAGTAAAGATATGCTCCACGTTATTAGATAAAGTATCAAATAGTGCGCGCAGCTTTTTCAAAAAAACAATATCCATCGCACAATCAAAACAAGAGGAAAATGTTTGTTTGGTATATTTTATCGCTTCCGTTTCATTTTACCTTTTCTTTACTTCAGGTACGTGTAATTCTTCTCGATGTGTTAGTATTTTATCTCATGACTGAAATTTTCTTAAATTACTGGCAAGTCAATGATATTTCAGTCTTCCTCTTCTGTAGCTATAACCCAAATAACCATTAATAGAATGAATACATCAGTATATAAATATCATTTACTCTCAGTCAAGATCATGACGCACATTGATACACTTGAATTGCAGTGTATATTTGGCCTACAACTGGCTTCAGGTTATCTGGCCAAGCCTGATGAACAAACACTTGAAAACTGATTTTTCAAATAGTGACAATTTAATTGCACTCCATTTACATTCTTTACAAGGAAAACCTTTATGATGTAGTTAATAAGGCGATTGTTCATTCTTGAATGACATCTGAGAATCATTGGAGAGTTTGCAAATCTTGGCTTATCTGGGTCAGTAGTTGTCTGCATTAAATTTAGACTCGGTCATCCAGTCAATACACGCTCTAGGTGACCGTTGTTTTTACCGGGGAGGGGGAAGGGCGGTGGAATTTGAAGGGGGTGTTTTCATTAAGGAATCAGGCTCGAGAGGTTCAAGCACTTTTACAATAAACCATAGTTAATAGTTAATCTCTATTAACTATGAATAAACAGAATCGAAAACAAGGGAGGGGACATTTTTTTATTACAACAACGGAGAGGGGGAGGGGTGGGGGGTTAGATTACTGATTATGGGTCCTTTCCCCTAAAAATAATCCACTCAAGGCAGCCAGCCAACTAACATTATTATGTCAGTAGTCAGTACTTGTTCGGTATGAAGAATAAGAACTAGATCGTTTGAAGGACTTGCTGCTAGCCTTCCTGTCCATCAGCTGTCCTCGTATTGGCTCACACTTGAGATACGCGTTGAAGTTTGTAGCAAATGCCATGACAGGGAGAGAGAATATCAGAACCCCAAGCACTGCGCAGATACATCCTACGAATTTCCCGAGTCCTGTGACGGGTATCAAGTCCCCATAGCCTACTGTAGTAATAGTCGTTATACTCCACCAAGCTGCTCCTGGGATGCTGTTGAAATTCGTCTCACTGCTATCTATGTCTGCATAATAAATAGCGCTGGAAGACAGGACTACTGTAATAAGGGCAAACAGCATCACCATCTCGAGTTCTTTCATACTAGCGCGCATCGTGTTTCCTAAGATGCGAAGACCACTAGAATACTGCGTTAACTTTAATATCCTGAAGACTCGGAACAATCTTGTGATGCGCAGAACAGATAGAGAAACTACCCTTTCGCTTCCAGCAATGAGGATGATGAAGTATGGAAATATGGCTAATAAGTCTATGACATTGAGAAGAGAACAGAAAAAGTCGATTTTATCAGGAGACGACAATAAACGAATCAAATACTCCAGTAGGAACCAGACATAGCAAATGGTCTCCACATAGATAAACACATTTAAGGGTCTTTGTTGACATCTTGTGAAAGAACCAGTAGAACCTGTAGTGTTGTTATACGATGGTTCTTCAAATTGCACGGTGCTGTTATTGTTCGACGGTACACTATCTAAGCAATCTTGCACTCTCAATGAAGGAATGGTCTCTATACAAGACAATACCAATGAAACACCAACCATAGATATTGAGAACATGGCAATTATTCGAGCTAAAATAGACGTATCCGGTTGCTCAAAGAGATTCCATAATTTCTGTCTCCAAGTTCCGTTCGGTAATTTCTTTTTATTTTTCAACATTCCTTTAGCAATGGAATTAAGCGCTTGTTCTCCAAGCTGAAAAAACTGGACCTCCTCAGTAAAAATACGAAAGGGTACATCGACAGGCAAGACTAGCCTTCCATTTGATTGATAATAGAATAATATGTATTCAAATGCAATTCGATGGCGATTGAAGTAATAGCCTTTCATAGACGTGTCGTAGTATCTTCGTCTTTTTCTTGGAGATCCCAGTAATGTCTTGGGAAAACGTTTCAGAGTCTCGGGTAAGGTTTCAAAGGTTGTTCCACTAACATTTATCACCACACGCTCCGTCATTTTTACCAGTAACTGCCAACTCGGATTTTACATGTCGCATGAAAAATAAGAAATCGGCTGATCGCACTGCTTTGATTAGCATCTGAGGTGCTTATTGAACTACACGATAACAAAACCAATTGGAAAATCCTCACTGGACAAGCTAAAAGCATCGAACTTGAACCTGACTGAATCTCAGTAGAGCATTTCATCTGGATGCATTGCGTTCATTTTCGTCGTGAACATTAGCCAAGACTTTAGTGGTTGAGGTTTAACTTTTGTTGATTTTTACATTGACGTATGACTAAACCTTTAACGAATTAAAAATTGATGGAAACTCTCAGTTTGAATTTCGCCTCACCAAATAAAAGTGAGCGTTTAATAAGAGAGTCGCAAAATAACGTTAATGGTGTTGTATTCCGCATTCCTCATAAGGATTGGAACATTATGGAAGCTGGAGATTTGTCTTGAAAGCTACACAATTCGATTCAAAACAATTTCTTTAAATTCAACACTGAATTGTTATAAACTTCATTATGTTTGTAATTCATTTTAACTCAATTAGCATCACTATGTTGGTGTCTTTCTTTTCAAAATACACAACTAATTTTCTTAGGTGTATAGAAATTAAGAGAAAGACACATGGTAATAATGCGTGGTAATAATTATTAAAGTGTCAATGTAATGCATAACATTCGTAGTAAAATTTTAAAAATATCATACAAAAATACTACTTTTCTCCGCTTGGTTTTTTTTTCGCATTCCTATCCGACTGCGGCTTCGTAAATATTTTCACAGTCTGACAATAGAATCGCAGTTGGGTACCTGATATAACTAAATCTTTTTTGTTATTTACTTCCAATGTTTCTGCAGTTAATAATTTAATATAGAAAGCAGCGAAGGAAAGAAGCTTGTTTTGCCGCCAACCGACTGAGTGTTAGGGTAAACAACAGGTGACGACCGCACGATAATCCAATACTTTTTGATGCCGTTTTCCTGGTTTGCAAGAACCTTTAAAGTGTCTTGGAAAAAAACACGCATAATTCTTGAACTAAAGTCAGCAATATTCTAGAAAGAGCCTGCGGTTTTTGGTCGATTTACAAAATATCTCAATTTGTACTAAAACTAGCTATTTGATTATATCAGGTGTGAATGTAAACATTAATGAAAAGTCTGTTCAAATTAAGGAATATTCTAATATTTGTATTTTTAAGTATCGGCAGGGTTGCCTTGTAACTGGTGAAGACCTTTTATCCATATAAATACAACTGTAATGTTTTCGTTAAGGATACAAACTATGACCATTTTAATTTTTATTCAACTGAGTTTGCGTGTAAATATGTTTAGCGCGTTATTTTTGCAAAACGCATCCCACACGGAAAAGGCTGACTATGGGTGAGTAGTGATCAGCGACACTGGCTTCAAACCGGGACTGCTGGTCATAGCAAGGGGTTAATCATCTACGGTCTAGGGGCCGACTAACCTCTCCCTTAGGCTTCGACCGAGCTTCCTGATCAGTCTGTAAGTCCTTGGATAGCGGTGTCGGGGTCGAAATCTCCGGCGTAGCCGTAAATGCTTCGCGCTGCCATACGACGGTTCAGCACTCGATGTCTGGAAGTATGGTCCTACACAGTCAATAAAATGAAAGCAAGTGTACCTAAACCGAGGATAAACTATCAAATGAATAGGTTTGTAAAATGCGGAATGAATTAAGTAAGCATTAGAAGTGGAACAAATGCTACAGAGCCTTCCCTTTTCCTCCTTATATTACGCCCCACAATTTCCGGCAGGAAAAAAACTCGCTACCATTCTTCCTTTGACTTCCACTTATTTCACGGGAAATAATGGGTAGGATGTGGGAAAGAGGATGCACTGTTCGTATACAAGCAATCAACAAGGTTATATCAAACTTTTTATTTATTGGTCCAGGTCTGTACTTGGAATCACTGGAAGGCACAGAGATGTTTAGTTGTTACAATGCGTACTTATGTATGGTACGAAGAGAGAAAGTAGACTGATCGTTAGTCTCTCTCCTCCAAGCTCTCCAAAGCAATGTTTCAATGTATTCAGAGAGGGTAACAACTAAAAAATACAACAGAATGACTATTCATCGAGGCTTGCTTATATTTTTTCTTAGTTTACAGTGTTAATATTTTATCATTCAGTAATGTAAGCCTTCAAATATTTACAATATACATTTCAGTAACAGAACAATTTGTAGTCAAAAGTCTGTCTACAAACAGCGAACATGAAGAAAATAAAGAAAGTAGCTTGAATAGTGTGACTCTCAAATGGCTTTCTCTTTCAACCAATCAGAACACACGGAAACGTTCAGTAATCGTCCAATCACGATAATACCTATCGTCTGTATATCCTACATGAAATGACTACAGGCTAAAGCGCCATTTTTCGCCCTTCGATGCTGATGGTGACGAGAGTTGCATCCTTTGTTTTGTTTCTATCCTTGAACTTTCTCATTTGTTTATCAACTCGACTAAGAAGTTTTGGAGAATTCTGGTAAATACAAGAAAAACGGTTTGTAATCTTTTGCATGCTTAGTATTTAATTGGGATATAGACGTATCACTCAAAATATATGGGTTACCTGTGGTACATTATTGTCGGGATGGAATGGGCATTTGTATCAGGAACAGTACGGTAGTATTTAATTGGGCTATAGGCGTGTCATTCAAAATATACGGGTTACCTGTGGTCAAGAGAATTATTGTTGGGATGGAGTGTGCATTTTTATCAGGAACAGTACGTGAGTAATTGAATTTCTTTAAAAAAGATAGAAAAGATGTGATTGCTTACTCTTCTGAAGTCCATGCTATCCAGGTTTGTCTTGGGTCTAACGACGTAGTCCTTGTTGGATGGCGCAGGGACGCGCGCTCTCATGATAAAGCCCTTCTCACCAGGACGAGCAGCTCTAGGCAACGACATCAATAATAATAATATTAATAGGGTTTAATAAGTACATAAGTTTTGATTGTGGAAAATATTTGGCGTGAACCTGCTGTTCCGTGACCGTGTCGGTACCTTTAGCAGTTGGCTTGCGCTCTGTGATTGGTCCGCATTTTACATGTAGGTCGTGACACCTTATCAAGTGCTCACCATCACCGTGACAGTAGGAGTAGTCACGCCTTATTGCGTGACAAGTTCAGACACCGTGACGACGTGGTTCATTCTTAATAGCAGTCCTACTTAGCTTTTTACTTGCGACGGAATCGGAGTTGGAATCGGAAGCAGTTCATGCACAAACCAAGCAAAGAAAACCTTCCGATCATTCCAATTCCGCTTCTGACGCACATCTGACTTTATTTTTCTGGTTTTCACTTCGTCGCAAGTGAAAACCAGACTTTATAGTCTACTCTATCGCTAGATAATATCAAAAAGCTTACTTTTTGTCTCCGTGGAGAGCACGGTCAATAGAACGAGGTGTCTTGCTGCCTTCATCTGTAGAACTGAGTCTTCTTCGTTTAGACATGTTTTGATAATCTCGTTCTTCTCTTTCTTCTCGGGACATGGACTTGAAGTTGGATGTTACTCCGAATATAGGCCTAGCCCATTCATCTTAGACAAGATATACAGCTTTTAAAAAAAATACCTACAAAAGGCTTTTAGGGCTTCTAATGTTCCAATATCTCAGTAGGTGTGGTGAGGGGAACGAGGATTATTGACACGAATCTATATATTACCCAGATACCATTGTTACGTTACCTTTATGGATAATGCACTACCCCCCAACCCTTCTCCCCATGAAACGGAATTTGGCTGACATCACGTGCCCCTCCCCTCCCCTTTCTCTTGCGTAACTTACTGATGAGCTTGCCTGCCATGTCCTTATTCTGTCTTATCTCTTTAGGATGTCGGTACAGATACATAACAGCTTTACCAAGTCCACTCATCTTTAATGCCCCTGTGTCCAGTGCTGGAAACTAGTAACAAAACAAGAAATGGGAACACGTTATACGTAGTCTTTAAGAATACACAAAGAAACGACAACCACCACAGAATCACTAGATGCAACAGCAATAGCAGCAGCATCAACGACAACAGCAAATATAGCTGCAGCAGAAACAAAAGCACCAATAGCATCAGTAACAATGACAGCGACAGCAACCACAGCGTCCCAGGTTTTTCAACCAGCTAGAAGCTTTTCAGTTTTGTGTTGTATTATTATTAATAATAATAATAATAATAATAATAATAATAATAATAATTTATTCAACTTATATTGCACAGTAATCAATATTTTTGATTTAGAAAGATGATTAATACTTACTGCAGACAATATCTTGAGAAGGCCCGTTCTTATTTGTAAATGAGGCAATGAGCCATCTGGTAAGGGTGACAGCCAATCCTACAAACATACAAACATCAAATAATTTCTGAATATTCAAAAGACTTTAACAACGTCATTTATAAAATATATGTACCTTAATTCCATTAAGAATCCCTGAATCTATAAATGTGAACTGTAAATCAGCTCTGGAAAAAAAGAAACATTATTCAGCTTTAAATTATGCCTGCAGTACGATTTTTTGTAAAATGAATAAAAATAAGGTTAGACACAGTGGAAATTGGAATTTAAAAGATGACGAAAGACAATGATGAAAGATGCAGAGAAAAATAAAACAGAAAACCCACAAGCTGTAATGTGTCAGTTGAACGCATAACTCACTGATGGTAATTGTGAAGCTTGAAGAAGCCTTGGAGAAGCTTTGAGAAAGCCGATACAATTACTCACTTGTTAAGGTGCTTTAATATTACTGGAAGAAGCTTCAGTTTCTTGGTGGCTGCTTGCTTTGCTTCATTTGACATTCTGTCTTCCTGTAACATAAGTCAGTAGATATTATGTAAAGGGGGAAATAACTTTGCTTCAATGTGGACTTCTGCTATCCAGGAAGTAAGGTGTCTCGCACTGGTTACACAGAAGTTGAAACAAGTATGAAAGATAACCAGGGTCTTTCTCTTACTAAAGAAAGGAGATGTGATCATCACTGTAATAATGAATGTTGATGATAAAGGCAATGGTATGGACTGACAATGATGGATGATCATGATGATTGGTGCTCATGATGATGATGATGGTAATAATGGATGTTGATGATAAGGGCAATATTATAGACTGACAATAATGGATGATCATGATGATGGGTGCTCATGCTGATGATGATGGTAATAATGGATGTTGATGATAAGGGCAATATTATAGACTGACAATAATGGATGATCATGATGATGGGTGCTCATGATGATGATGATGGTAATAATGGATGTTGATGATAAGGGCAATGGTATAGACTGACAATAATGGATGATCATGATGATGGGTGCTCATGCTGATGAAGATGGTAATAATGGATGTTGATGATAAGGGCAATGGTATAGACTGACAATAATGGATGATCATGATGATTGGTGCTCATGCTGATGAAGATGGTAATAATGAATGTTGATGATAAGGGCAATGGTATAGACTGACAATGATGGATGATCATGATGATCGGTGCCCATGCTGATGATGATGGTAATAATGAATGTTGATAAAGGCAATGGTATAGACTGACAATGATGGATGATCATGATGATTGGTGCTCATGCTGATGAAGATGGTAATAATGAATGTTGATGATAAGGGCAATGGTATAGACTGACAATGATGGATGATCATGATGATCGGTGCCCATGCTGATGATGATGGTAATAATGAATGTTGATGATAAGGGCAATATTATAGACTGACAATGATGGATGATCATGATGATTGGTGCCCATGCTGATGATGATGGTAATAATGGATGTTGATGATAAGGGCAATGGTATAGACTGACAATGATGGATGATCATGATGATCGGTGCTCATGCTGACGATGATGGTAATAATGAATGTTGATGATAAGGGCAATGTTATGGACTGACAATGATGGATGATCATGATGATCGGTGCCCATGCTGATGATGATGGTAATAATGGATGTTGATGATAAGGGCAATGGTATAGACTGACAATGATGGATGATCATGATGATCGGTGCTCATGCTGATGATGATGGTAATAATGAATGTTGATGATAAGGGCAATGGTATAGACTGACAATGATGGATGATCATGATGATCGGTGCCCATACTGATGATGATGGTAATAATGAATGTTGATGATAAGGGCAATGGTATAGACTGACAATGATGGATGATCATGATGATCGGTGCTCATGCTGATGATGATGGTAATAATGAATGTTGATGATAAGGGCAATGGTATAGACTGACAATGATGGATGATCATGATGATCGGTGCTCATGCTGATGAAGATGGTAATAATGAATGTTGATGATAAGGGCAATGGTATGGACTGACAATGATGGATGATCATGATGATGGGTGCTCATGCTGATGATGATGGTAATAATGAATGTTGATGATAAGGGCAATATTATAGACTGACAATGATGGATGATCATGATGATCGGTGCCCATGCTGATGATGATGGTAATAATGAATGTTGATGATAAGGGCAATGGTATAGACTGACAATGATGGATGATCATGATGATGGGTGCCCATGCTGATGATGATGGTAATAATGAATGTTGATGATAAGGGCAATGGTATAGACTGACAATGATGGATGATCATGATGATCGGTGCTAATGCTGATGAAGATGGTAATAATGAATGTTGATGATAAGGGCAATGGTATAGACTGACAATGATGGATGATCATGATGATCGGTGCCCATGCTGATGATGATGGTAATAATGAATGTTGATGATAAAGGCAATGGTATGGACTGACAATGATGGATGATCATGATGATGGGTGCTCATGCTGATGAAGATGGTAATAATGGATGTTGATGATAAGGGCAATGGTATAGACTGACAATGATGGATGATCATGATGATTGGTGCTCATGCTGATGAAGATGGTAATAATGGATGTTGATGATAAGGGCAATGGTATAGACTGACAATGATGGATGATCATGATGATTGGTGCTCATGCTGATGATGATGGTAATAATGAATGTTGATGATAAGGGCAATGGTATAGACTGACAATGATGGATGATCATGATGATCGGTGCCCATGCTGATGAAGATGGTAATAATGAATGTTGATGATAAAGGCAATGGTATGGACTGACAATGATGGATGATCATGATGATTGATGCTCATGCTGATGAAGATGGTAATAATGGATGTTGATGATAAGGGCAATGGTATAGACTGACAATGATGGATGATCATGATGATCGGTGCCCATGCTGATGATGATGGTAATAATGAATGTTGATGATAAGGGCAATGGTATAGACTGACAATGATGGATGATCATGATGATGGGTGCTCATGATGGTGATTATGAATGACGGCATCATACCTACAAACTCACCTCTGCTGCTTGTTGCATCTGTTTAATCATCTCTACAACCAGATCATCATTATCACTAATCAAATCACCATCCTATAACAAAAAAGATAACATTAACAACAGTTCAAATGCATAATTCCCAAACAACACTTATCAACTTACTCCTTTTCTTCTTCTCTTTGAACGGTTTGCCTAAAACAAAAACCAACACATATGATAAATATGCCTGCAAATTAGATTGAACCCTGAAACAACCTCTGGGCTGATCTAAGTCAGGGCATGGCTAACTCACAGATAGAACCCTCAAACAACCTCTGCGCTGATCTAAGTCAGGGCATGGCTAACTCACAGATAGAACCCTCAAACAACCTCTGCGCTGATCTAAGTCAGGGCATGGCTAACTCACAGATAGAACCCTGAAACAACTTCTGCGCTGATCTAAATCAGGGCATGGCTAACTCACAGATAGAACCCTCAAACAACCTCTGGGCTGATCTAAGTCAGAGCATAGCTAACTCACAGATAGAACCCTGAAACAATCTCTGGGCTGATCTAAATCAGGGCATGGCTAACTCACAGATAGAACCCTCAAACAACCTCTGGGCTGATCTAAGTCAGAGCATAGCTAACTCACAGATAGAACCCTGAAACAATCTCTGGGCTGATCTAAATCAGGGCATGGCTAACTCACAGATAGAACCCTCAAACAACCTCTGGGCTGATCTAAGTCAGGGCATGGCTAACTCACAGATAGAACCCTGAAACAACCTCTGGGCTGATCTAAGTCAGGGCATGGCTAACTCACAGATAGAACCCTCAAACAACCTCTGGGCTGATCTAAGTCAGGGCATGGCTAACTCACAGATAGAACCCCGAAACAACCTCTGGGCTGATCTAAGTCAGGGCATGGATTAGTCACAGATTGAACCCTGAAACAACCTCTGGGCTGATCTAAGTCAGGGCACGGCTAACTCACACATTGAACCCTGAAACAACCTCTGGGCTGATCTAAGCCAGGGCACGGCTAACTCACAGATTGAACCCTGATGCAACCTCTGGGTTGATGAAACTTTTTAATACGAAACTGCTCTAAGTCTTTCTATTCTAATTTTGTTAGGTGGTTACCTTTTTCTGTTCCATCATGACATCAAAATCCCAAACATGACTGTGAAAATAAAAAAAAAACATTGCATGAAAAAATATTCCATGACTTATTTTATAACATGTTGTGCACTAACTACAGAACAGCCGTACAGCTGTATCTGTCATATGACTTACAGGAAACCCTGGAAGTAATCAGGAGCAACTAAAAATAACGTAGTAATACATACTGCCTTGATCCTTCATCATCAGAATCATCGTCTTTACTCTTGTCCTGTTTTGGTTTAGGGACAACCATTTGATCAGACACTTCTCCTGTCACTCCTTCATCCTCATCATCTGATATCATTGCTTTAGAAGATCTTTTGGATTCAACGTCTATGGTGAAAATGTTATAATAATGTTAGAATAATACCACACTCACTTCACACAACATTGACAATGATATTCAATTCACATTGTGTACCTTGCTTGGCTTTGGATAGTTCAATATCTTCTTGGTCAAATCCCTGAAAGAAGCCATTTCAAAAGTTTTAATTCATTTAGTTGGAATATTATTGCCTTACAAAATTACTATAATAGGAAGGTATGTGTGTGTGTGTGTGTTGGGAGTGAGGGGATTGCAAGTTTATATATTTTCAATATCATGACATGTAAAGCTGTACAACAACCATGAAGGATTGAATTGCCATCTAGTCATAAGAGTGACATATCTATTTAGTTTTGTACAGTTTAACCATAGTGCTGTACTAGTCCAGTCATAAGAGTGACATCTCTATCTAGTATTGTACAGTTTAACCATAGTGCTGTACTAGTCCAGTCATAAGAGTGACATATCTATCTAGTATTGTACAGTTTGACCATAGTGCTTTACTAGCAAGTTTATTGCCATTTTAGCCACTACTTACTTAACTAAAGAGTACCTTCCAACGTCAAATATTGTCTTATGAATATGTAGTGTTTTGACCATCAGACTGGGAAAAGACTAAATCCACTGTTTTCCCATTACAAACCATGTGTCATTCTCTAGAGTATTATTTCTTTGTTTAACAGTTGGACATCAGAAGACACATGAATGTGCATGATACAACTCAAACAAAGAATCTTATTTTCAAGAGAATGACATGTGGCCTGAAATGAGAAAATATTATGTCTCTAGAGGTAGATTGAGTCCAATTCTTAGGATTCCTGCATTCTCAAACACACGCAATAAAATAACAGCAGTCTACTTATAGTACCAGCACTTTCCAATCTAGTCTTAGATTTGCCCAGAACTATACTATAATAGACTAACAATGAAAATACTTGAGCCCACACATGGGAATATACCTCAAACTCCTCTTCTTCATCACTTGCACCAAAAATATCTGCAATCAGTTGGTCTCCAGCTTCTTCTGGTTCTGATCTGTTAGAGTAATGATCATTCTTAGAAAAAATGTGTTATCAATCAAGGTGTATTTTGAATGCAAACTCAAGAGGAATCATCATCATGTAAGACAGCCAAGAACTGTTTCTGATATTGAAGACTCACAAGTGAAAAGAGTAACATGTACTTTAATGATGGGAGAATGTGGGGTTGGGGTGGGGGTAGTTACTGTGTTACCTTTCTTCATCTTGGATATCAAGGTCTTCTGAATTAGCTTCTTTCTTATCATCATCATCATCATCATCGTCATCATTATCATCGAATACAGCTGTAACCATAAGGATGATAACAGTGATTGTCTATGCTTCAGTCAATAATCAGTTAAAGTTATCTTGATTAAAAGTCTTAGTGAGGCTAATGGGGCAATGTAATATGAACAAAACTCAAATATATTGAACCCTATAACAACCTCTAACACACAAATCAATTTAAAATTGGAAAACCTTGAGAAGAACCATAGAATCAAAGTAGAGTCCCAACAATACTCTTGTTACATGTGATGCTTACCCTGAGACCAGGAATTGAACTTTATAGACTCTAGAGGTGAGATCACTACTCTATGCTTGATCCTAATAAGAGAGGCCTTAACCACTGATGACTTTGATACTTATAAGTTGCTGGGATTTTGAGCTGCCAATACTGGTTTAAACTGTAGGCTAACTGGGAGAAAATATATCCCAAATATATTTTCTTCCAACACAATATAAAGCTGTATTGGCAAATGGCAATGAGTTTCATATCGCAAGGTTATTCTGAGCCGACAATGTGGGTGTACATGTATATTAACAGCTTGTGACTCTCTCTATCAAACTTATATGAGAATCGCAATACTTGTCATCATTCTTCAATTACCTGGTGATGAATTAGCTTCTTGTTCACCCTCCTTGACAGATTGATCCTCATTGTCATCCTCTGTGCTCTTATTCACAACGTCATCATCATCATCCTGTTTACCTTCAGCTTTGTCTCCTGGCATCATCTCTGATACATCACCCTTTAAAATATCATCAACTATTGCTGCCTCTGGTTCTGATAAACCTAAATCTCCAATAGGAGACAAAGGCATTTCTAAGTCTTCTTCCTCCTCTTCATTGCCATTCTTAGACACATCTTTTTTCGTTTTATCTGTTGATTCTTCTGGTATTGTTTTCTGTGAAGTGGCTTCATTTGATGATGTTGATTCCTTCTCTTCTAATTCTTCGTCGTCGGGAAAATATTGCCCTTCACTAGCTTCATCGTCCTTACTCTTTTCCTCTTCTTTATCACACTCTTCATCCTTGCTGACTTCGAGGTTACCTTTCTCTGTAGTTTCAATCGATTCATTGTCTACTTCTTCTTTTGAATCATGTACACTTAGTTCTTCAGGCAGTTCGTCCCCTGCTTCACTACCCGGACTATCAACTACGGGTTCAACAGGGCTTTGTTTACTGCTCTCCTCTTCCTGTTGTTCGTTATGTTTTTCATCAGACACTTCACTCGAAACCTCTTCGTCTTTTTGTCGTCCATCATGGTAATCAGGAGTATGAGGTCTTTCTATTTCTCTTTCTTCCCCGTCACTATTATCAAAGGTATCTTCTATATTGTCTCCCATGATGATAAGGGACCTCTTAGAGAAGCTCTTTATACGCTTCCTTCTTTAAAACGGTTTAAAATGTATCATAAAATACGCGTTTTTTTCTTGGATGTCATGAAATACGACGAGAAAACCAACCAAAGACAAGGGAACCATCACTTGTTGCATTGTGGGATGGCTTTCAAAAACCACAGGAAGCCCATAACCGATGCTAGTCAAGGGGTGGAGTCTTCACTTGTTTTTGTTTGGGGGGCAAAGAGCCATTTTCCCTGCTCTCTCTATTACTTTATCTTTACTTTATCTTATGACCAGTATCTTTAGATATTCATGGGAAGGAATGCGTGAAGTCGCGGGGAAATCAGGGGGTTTATAAAGAATCACTTCTAATAGATAGATTATATTCACCGTCTGCTCATCATCCTACCATTTATCAGTTACACTTTCGTGTTTTTCTTTGAACTCAAGCTTTTTCCGTGTGATTTTCACTATTTTTCCTCCTACTTTCTTGCTTTCTTTCGTTTTTCTAATGTCTTTGCCTGATTGCTAGTTGCGTGATACATTTCATTCTCGAGCTCGTGCAAAAACCGTTAGATTTGGAGAAAGCGTGCGCAAGACCTTTCTTGTTGAGTGCACGAGCTAGGTCATGGTAAACGTTCTAAAGCTATCTGGCCTAACATTACTCAGTACTGTGCTCGTCACTATGCATGTCGCCTACTCGAACACCAGAATTCTGAAGCTTTTTTCGACGCTGAACGACAACAGCTCAGTGAAAGTGTGTAAGATCACCTTACTACAGCACCTTGTGTATGACAACGACTACGACGCCATCTGCCTCAGTGAAACTTGGCTGAACAGTACCATAATGAATAGTGAACAAGAGAATATTATGTTTATCATTGAGCTCTTAATTGCCGATAATAATCAGTCGTCCAAACGGAGAAATTTATGCGATGCGTCTGGGATAACTAAACTGTGGGAGAAACGCGCGCTTGACTTCGGTGCGTGATACGTGAAAAAGCAGATTTTCGTTCATTTATTTTAGTATTCGAAGCGTAAATTTCTGTGTTTTGAAATTGTTGTTTTCTGGAGATAGCAAGCTGTTCGTTTTGCGGCCTACTTCTTTTCTCCCTTGAGTAGTGAGGGAGGTAACAGTTCAATATGGACAGGTGTACATGCCGTAAATACAACCTGCTCTGTTATCCTGTTGTACTCTGCTTTGATCGACAGTGTTGTGATGGGTATGGAATATCAGTGCGGATTATGAAATAGGGGTTGGGGCGAAAATTGCCGCATGAAATGTTGAAGGCTTGAAATGTCTAAGGCGTTTTGAATAAAAAAACAATCAATAATGGATCTGCTATTATTAACTGAAACGACTGCCTAAAATAACAAGAGGAGAGTTGAATTTGGCTCTGGCTCTGATACTACTTCAATCAGATATGACGCATGCGCAATAAGATCTTGCTATGTCAGTGCTTTCGTCATGTTTCATATGTCGTTTCCCAACTTCACTAGTGTCTTGAAATGCCAAGAAGTTATGACATTCGATTCCCTTTTATTAAAAGAAAGAAAAATATTAGTCTTAAATTGCTAGATTATTTCTATTTACACCTAATTGCAAGACGCGCGGTTGTCATATGAAAAAGCAAATTAGGCATAATTGGTAATGTAGACTTCATTCTTGTAGGTGATATTTTTCTTCGAATACTCAGTCATAATAAAAGCTCACAATTTGTACTTCAAGGCCGCACAAGGTTAATATTTTTAATATTAAGAATTTTTTATTGGTTTTAATCAAAATCAAGAAAAATGATTCTTAATTTGTAGTTTAGTATTTGCTGCTTTAACAATCTTGAAATAACAAGAAATAAGGTGTATTTTCGCGGTAAGAAAATGGCAAATACACACGGTTAGCCACTCAGTTCATTGTGGCACATTTCAATCAATACTCGACAAGAAGCATACTGTGGTCACGCAGCGATACTGATCAATAGAATAACTGAATAGTACTAAATGGGGATTGTTAGAGATCACAGTCACTACTCAAGCTATTCAAAAAGCATACTGTTAAGTACTTATGTTCTCTCTTGGAGTTTTTCTCATCATTTATTTGTTTCTTTTCTACAAATTTAATAGAAAAAAATAGTTACTAGCCGCTATGCATAGACTGAATAGTGTCGAAGATATCTTTCATCTTAATAAAACATGATCTTAGTAAGTCAATAATCTTTAACTAATCGTTACCCTAACGTGGTAAATGACTGTTGATTAGACAATATTAGTAAAACTAGCCTTTTCAACGGGGGATCCTTCAAAATGACTCCCAGTGATCTTGTGGTGTTCAGTGCGCTATATAATGTTGATACTGATGGTATTAATATTGAATGATTCATGATAACGTGCATGAACAGACCTGCCAAAGGGCTTACTGAAATACCACTAGAAATATCTTGGGTTTTTAAATATTTATTTAAGCGATTGCTATGAGACAATTCGTGCCAAACGTAAGCTACTCTCTGGCCGTGAAGTACTCATTGGTAGTGATGGTAATTGCTAATTTCAAACAATAGATTTTTCTTAATCTGTGGCGATATGCGGAAATGAAACTTGCCCTTATTTTATTTAGCCTATCGTTTTTAGTCAAAGAACGACTGAATAAATTGCGTAAAGATAACAGACAACCCAATGATTTTAACTAGGAGAAAATTCCAATATATTATCAAAAAGATGGAATGCTATGATTACATCAAGATATCGCGAGAGAGCGATGTTATCAAACTATATGCGATAGCATTTATTCCTTTGAATTTCTATTTGGTTTCAATTCCTTCCTGATCGTCAGGTGCCTGGCTCATGTACCTGCATGGCGGCTGTGTTATATTCAAGCGCTTTTTCTGCTTTAAACCCACGAAAAAAAATCAGCTAAAGTTCAAACGTCGAATACCAAGACGATGCCTGCGGAAATCTTCCTGATCGGTTCCATCATCGTCATCATTCACCAAAGAAAAGTGCGTGCCCAAAACCTTTTTGAAATTGGTTACAAACAAGAATACTGGCAAAGCGAGAATTAAAACCCCAATGATAGACAGAGCGCCGCCCACGAGTTTTCCTGCTAAGGTCTGGGGATAATGATCTCCGTATCCTAGAGTTGTTACAGTACCAACAGACCACCAGAATGTGGCAGGAATAGAAGTGAAGTTACTCTTGGGCTCTCCATACTCTGCGTAATACGCCGCGCTCGATGAGAGAAGAACAGAGATTAGTAAAAATATTAAAAACATTGTCAGTTCTTTGAGGCTGGTTAAGAATGTAAAGAGTAAAATTCTCATTCCACTTGAGTAACGCGAAAGTTTGAAGATGCGCAACACGCGAAGTATTCTTGCGACTCTCATCGCTGACAAGGAACCTGATCTACTACCTTCAATCAGCAAGACCAAATAGTATGAAACAACAGTTATGAAATCAATGATGTTCAAGGGCTGACGAAAAAACTGCGTCTTTTTTGGAGCGGACGCAAAGCGCACACACAATTCGAAAGTGAACCAGATATAACATCCCGATTCCAATACTGCATAAGTATTTCCCTCTAGTACTGACCTCATCGTGCCCACAGATTCATGAAAATCGTACTCAAGAGATTCAATGCAAGGTATTACGACTGACATGACAATCACAGTGACGGACCAAACCCCGAGTATCCTGGCCCAAAATGATGAACCCGCATACGTAAACAATATCCAGATTTGTCGCTGTAGCTGGTTCTGCGGCTGTGAGCGCGCCGAATGTGGATTCCCCGAAAGTGATGTTTCGAGTTTCTCTCTTGCCGTCACAAAATCACTTTGTATTTCAAAAAAACGTATCTCGTCCATGAATATGTCATCAGAGATGAGATCAGGCTTGACGAGACGTCCATAGGACTGATAGTAAAATAGAATGGCGTCGAAAACTTGACGATTTCTATTGAAGAAGTATTCTTTTTGCTTGTGATCAAAGTACTGGGATCTTTTAGTTGGACAACCAAGTAAAGTGTTAGGGTAACGAGAGAGAGTAGATTCTAGCGTTTCATACCGTTCCCCACTGACGTTGATTACAACACGATCGCTGAGGTACAAATTACTTTGTGAATGCGACATCGGAACGAGTCGACTCGAGAGCCGTACACTTGCGTATGCACTTGCGGAATTAGTCGTACTGATTTACGGTTAAAGTTCCAAAGCTCGGCCTGTGTTTCAATGAATAGCCCAATGAATCGTTATTCATGTGGAATCTAACTAGGAGATAAGTCTACGTGTCCGGCTTGCCACACGGACATGCAATAACTCTGTTTTCAGTATAGCTCAGGAACCATGTTGTTCTGCTCATTAGGAGCGTTTGTAGAACTTCTTATTCATTCTTTCTACAATCGTACTGATACACTACACTTCCTCGGTCCAATCAACCAATCAAACCTATTAAATGACCGCAATAAATCTTTTCACAGTCGAGGTTGTGGTAAGTCAAGTCAAAGCTGAGCTTGTTTCACAGTTGTACTAACTCGTCAAACTCTCACTAGCACTGCCGCGAGAGAAAATTTGACCACAAATATAGTATGAATTATTGAACAACTATTCGTTCTTCAATATAAAATTCTCCAAAATACGCGTAAATACGTTTGACACTGATGGCAATTTAGAGTGCATGGTTGAGAAGCTCCATATCATAATCGAATTAAGTTAACAAAAAATAATTGAAAAAAATATCGAAATTTAGCTTTAGAATTTAGCGTCAATGTCATGCAGCCAGCCTCGTGATGTAGTTTTGAAGGCAATTTCTAGCAACTCAATATGTTATAATTAAAACTAAACTATCATTAGTTAAATGCTAAAACGTTTTTTTTAGTTAATTATAGTTAAGAAATGATAACGAAGGAATATTCTCGGATCCCCTTAAAATGATAATATTTTTTTTCACAGGTGTAGTGGAAATGCACAAAAGTTATTTTTAACCTAGATTACACCTATTTCAATAAACGTTGTCACCGCCAAAGGCAATAGGCGATAGTTCATTCCTACAGTGGAAATATGGTGGGCGTTGAACCTGATTGAATCAGTCTCAACACTCTCTCACTATCACATGTTATTGACGAGAATAAGTAGCAGAAACACAAGTCATTCCAGCTATTCTTGGGATCGTGTAATAACCTATCTCCTATAGCTTTATTGAAATAAGTGTGTATGACATGCATATTCTTGGCCGCGAAAAAATAAAGTAAGCTTCTTGTACTTCCCGCTAAAACACTGTCAGTTTTGTCGTGACTTGATTGATCAACGTGACTTCTGCTGAGTCACGAGATACAAAATGCATCGAATTTGAAAGTCATGACACATGGAGGGATTAACACCGGCACGATTCCAATATGCACTTAAGCTAACGGACACATGGTACAACGTTGCGCGCAATGTTGCAGGCAATCGATATGATAGAGGAAAATAACCTTGCGTCGATTTGGCACTATAAAGTAATTGTGGGAGTGTTTTAGGGGGCAACGTAGACGCCATTCAGTAATGCCGACTCGACCCAGACTCGATGTTGCTGAAGTAGGGTTTGGGAAAGAATCGGGGTCTTGGGATTCCTGTTTCAACTACGCGCCCGCGAGAAAAATGGGTCCCCCAAAACCCCTATTCTTCCCCAAACGCATGCTGAAGTAGAAAACTATCCTACTTTAGCAACATTTTACCTACAACTTTGTGCAGTGCGCAATGTGCTTGGCTTTAATAGCCTTATTTATTCTCGGACGTCAGCTAAGAGTCTTGGGAATTTAAAGCTAGGGCTAGCTTAGTTGATTTGTGATCGATCCGGTGTGGCGGGACCCGTAAGAAAATAGAAGTCCACTTTTTTCATGTTTTGACGGTTCAGTCGTTTTTTGAAGTTTACTTCCTACTTAACCATGCCACCTATAGAAAGGGGATGTATCTCATTTTCTTTTAGAGTGCTCACACTAAATCCGTGAAACAAATACTAATTTTTAGCACTAAATAGTGATAATTAAACAATAGAAAACAAAGGATTCTGTATGAAATAGTACTAATTAGTACTATTTAATGTTCACGGTTTTAGTGCGTGCACTCTATTTCAAACCATCAGATAAACTTTTGAAAACTTGCTTAAAACACTCGGAGATACTAAATGGTTAGAGAAATGCTAAGTAGAATACTAAGGCCCCGTCCACACGTATCCGGAAATTTTTGTATCCGCAAATTATTTTTTGCGGATACGAAAATGTTTGCGTCCACACGCAGCGTATTCGAATCGTTTTCACCGTCCACACGTATCCGTTTTCGTAAAATTTGCGGATACGGACAAAAAAAATTTGCGGACACGTTTGGACGCAACACGTATCCGTAAAAAAAAAAAAATGCGGATACAAAAATTTCCGGATACGTTTGGACGGGGACTAAGTTGTTAGAGAATCGATCGTTGAAGGATGGATGGTGTTGTCTATGATGATATGATAAATGACATCGTTCCTCAAGTATTGGTAGTAAATTACCAACTCAAACACATACCATCCAGAATGACTTTATTTGTCATATTAATACCAGTTATACATATAATAGATTCAAAAAGTAATTAGTAAGCTTTCATCTTTCTTAAAATCTAAAAGTTGTTTTTCGGCACACTAAAGCACCGTTTACACTGGCGATTTTTGCGGCTATTTTCGTGGCAATTTTCGGAAATATGAAATCTTTTGTCTCATCCTTCAAAAGAGACATTCGTCTAGGAAAATCTTGGTATCCTAAAAAAAACTTTACAAATCGCAAAAAGATCGCAGCAAAAATCGCCGCAAAATTCGCTAGTGTAAACGGGGCTTAATGGAAATTTTCAGTCAAAATAATGAGCATAAGTGTCGACGCCTACTCTAGATGAATCAGCCGTGTCGAGTCATTGGAGTGAGACCTGAAAAATGAATGAATTAGCAAAACACAAAGAACGTCTGCACAGCAGGCTACAAAGCTCATCACTAGTTTCTTTTGTTTTCAAAAACTTAGAATTTATTAAAAAAAATAACTCATGAATTGAATTGTCCCTACCTTCCCCTCCCCTAGAGCAAAAGATCCGCCATTTTGTTGTTACGTGTCGCATGATGCGCAGAAAGCTGCGCATCATCAAAGTCAACGTTTCCTCTCAACAAATTTCAATGAGATAGTCCTTCGTTTTTGACTTATGTTGTGATTATACACACTCTTAAAGTTCCAAGATCTCGTCGAATATAATATTCAACCTTTGTAGTCGAGTTTTGACGTGTAAATTATGTTGTTTAGCGTAAGAATAGTGTTTTTTATAGCGGTGTTAGTGTGGACGCCATCTTGTTGGTCTTTCTATCTGCCTGGTTTAGCACCCGTGTCGTATTGTGAGAAAGGAAAAGAAGATCAAGGATGCAAGGTATACAAATATTAAAGAATAAAAAAACACAGGAATGATTATATTTTCGAGTAAAATATACCGTTGAATCAACCACCCATCTTAAAATAGCTTCAGTTCTTCGTCTGTTGAAATTCCTGAATATTTTTCAGCTTATCTTACTTTAGTTTAGTGCTTTCTTTGCTTCAATGGCTTTTCTCGATTCAATTTATCTTTAAACTAAATGAATCAGCTATTTAAAGTTATTAATTCAGTGTTTGATTCTGATGTCAGTCATTACATAGGCACATATCCAGCACTTGTAGCTTCTTTCAAGTTGCTTAAGCTTATTAAATTGATATATTAAATAATCAATACGTTCGCTTGATTAAAATTAACGATGTTTAAGACCTGTTTGTCTACTTCGATTGGTTACATGATGTAAAATAATCATTAGTAAACCTTCATAGTTTTGAAGAAAATTTAAGTACTGATTCAGGAGAAAGTTCATGTAGATATATGTAGATATATGTAGATATATAGAGTTCTCCGATTGCTTTTACATTACATTGTTATAAGTTGATCGCAACAGTGAATATCAAATAGATTGTTAGAGTACATAAAGGGACATGTGAACTGTGAGAAGATAGATGGGAACAATTTATATTTGATTGACAGTAGTTTTACTGCCTGATTTACATGTCATAACATGTCACACGGCACTCATGTAAAGCAGTCATTTGAATATTTTTCTTATTTGTTATATTCAATTTTATTGCATTCTTAAATTTTTGTATTTTTACTGATCTGTCTATCTGTCTATCTAACTGTTGTTTCAATCAGCACGTAGCATTGAAAACAATGATAAATAAAGCCAACTGTGTAGGGCTTTGAAAAACTCACGGTCTATTCTATTCCACACTGTCACAATTTAGAGCGTAAGTAATTCTTCTTTGGCCATCTTGAAAAGCTCTAGATTCATGTACGAAATTCAAGAAGGTTATTAAAGTTCTTTTGTTCACTTTCTAGAAGATCTAGAATACTTCTCTAAATAGGTGTCATGTCGGTTATGAAACTTGCTCAGTTTGTTTGTTACTCCAGTTACCAAGCTGAGAGCCATATGCAAAGATTAATGAATAACAAATCAGGGCTTAAAATAATGACTGTCCATTAGATCCCAGTTACCACAGTGTAATTTGTGAATAAATACAGTTGTTTTCATAGCGACTACTTGTGTATAGGAGAATGTCCTTAAAGTCCTGTTTACACTGGCGATTTCTGCAGCGATTTTTGCAGCAATTTTTGTGGCAATTTTCGAAAATATGAAATCTTTTTTCTCATCTCGCAAAAGAGACATTCGTCTAGGAAAATCTTGGTATCCTGAAAAAACTTTACCAGTAAATTCTTTACCATTATTTATTATGGACAAAATCGCCGAAAAAATCGCAGCAAAAATCGCTAGTGTAAACGGGGCTTAAAAAATCAAGTGTTCCAAATATTGATATAATGCTGGGGATATTGATGTTTCTTAACCAATGAGAAACAATGTCAGAACTGCTTAACATGGCATTATTACACCAATATTATATAGCTATCTGCCTTGTGGTGCTCATGTACCAATGAAAGGGAAAATGCAACTACTAAATCACTGGCTTTTGTATAATATTGTTAATTAAATTATTTTCAACAGTCCAAGATTGACTTGTTTGTCAACCGCCTTGATTCAGTGGACTCAGTCATTCCTTACGAATACTCAAGGTAAGTTCTATCTATTAAAGATTATCATAGATTATTATTATAGATTATTATATATTAATATTGGCCAGAAGAGATTCAAGTAATGTTCAGCAGTCATTGAATAGTGTATCTCTGCTAGTATACATGTAGTCATGGCTCCCTATTCATGCTCATATTCATTTCAATCTTGTCTTTTCCCAGTTTTGATTTCTGTCAAAAAGATGGTAAAGCAAGCTCACCTTCTGAAAACCTGGGCCAGGTAAAAAAAAAAAACAGCTTTGACTTTGTTTAGGATCCTTCTAGAATTTCAAACACCTGAATGATTCTAGTTGTTTAGGAAATATGCAAATTTATTGTGGGATTCCACCAACAGTGTTATGATCGAAGGATTTATAGCTCCATATATCTTTGTTCTGAATGAATCCCTGGTTGTTTTTCTACTGGTGATATGAGTCTACTCTTGTCTTATAACAGCTGTTAATGGAACACTAGTAATGCTTAAATCTTTTTCTACTCTTCAGGTGGTGTTTGGAGACAGAATCACACTATCATCATACAATGTAAGATATGAAGAACCTTAAAAAATATGTGATAAATGAGCTGTGAGCTGGACATCTTAATGGGAGTTAAATACAAACAAAGAGGGTTCAAATATTATATCTTAAGGAGGGAACTATTCCGAACAAGCTCCATTGATTTTTATGAATTCCCTCTTACAGAATTTTTTTTTTTTCATCAAATAGATTATGATACAAAGTTTAAATATTCTGATTTAAAAAAACTTCACCATTTGGTTCCTGAGTTATGAACCTTTAAATGAACACTTTTGATGGCATAAGAAGGGTTTTGATGTTGTCATAGTAATGTCTTACATTGTGATCTTTGGTTTATGGTCTTTGCCTTTCCTGGTTTACTTGTTGTCATATTATAGCCATATTAATATTTTTAATTCATGATTGTAGTGTATGTGAAGGCACAAAACACTTTACAGCCTCCTTAATTCCATATTATTTTATGTTATACTAAAGTTTTTTGATTTGTTGAAGGCAAATCCAAGTTAGAATTAATAATAATAATTTATTATGCACATGAGAAGAAATCTGTATCCAATTTAGAAACTTTTCTGGTTTTGTTTTCCTCTTTGATCATTCATGAATTTCATAATATTCAAATAAAGCTTTTTTTTATTTTCAGCTATCATTTAAAGTGGATACAAAATGCCAGACCCTGTGTACTAAGACATATGACTATTCTAAAACTGAAGACAAAACAAAGCTGGAATTTTTGAAAACCGGAATATCACTGAACTATCAGAACCATTGGTACATACTATTCTCTTCAAAGTTTCTTTATTTTTGATTAGTCAAAGGAAAAACTGGGTGGTGTTGGCATTGAAGTGCATTGTGAAACATAGATAATTCCAAGATAGCAGCACTTCAATGCTGACTTGATCCAGTTATTTCCTCAAACTTGGAACAGCTATTGCTTTTATTCTCTTGATGTTTCATACCATGTCCATATCCATTGTCAGGAATTGTCACACTTAAGATAACATTTATATGAATGTATCTTCTCAATTGTTACTGGTAAGAAAGGAGTTATACTCAAGGGAGTGATGCCATCAGATATTGGCATCCACTAGTCATAATTATTTTGATTATAAATTATTATTATCATTAGATTCACAAGAAAATGTTAATTTTGATTGGACCGCAGGATTATCGACAACATGCCAGTTACTTGGTGCTATGAAGTGACTGACGAAGACAGGAAGTATTGTTCTACTGGTTTTCCTATTGGATGTTATGTGACAGCTGATGGACAGGCAAGAGATGCCTGTGTCACTAGTGTGAGTAGAGGATAATGGAGGTGTTATCCCACTGTCTTTTAGTTTTTCACATCTTGATGACAATCTCATAAAAGCATTAACTTATTACCTATATCTTATGTATACAGACCAATTTTCGGGATAAAGATACACACTATGTCTTCAATCATGTGGACATTGAAATTACTTACCATAGTGGCCATGGGGAAGAGTGGAATGGCGCAAGGTTGTTGTCTGCCAAGCTCACACCAAGAAGGTAATGTTTAAGAATCAAAATGTACTTTGAATATATAATGCCTATAATTAAAGTTATGATGTTGTTGATGTTATGGTAGCTGCATGAATGAAAAAATCAAGATGTTGTCATAGCAATGTCATGACATGGCATAGTGATGTCATAATAGTGTCATGGAGGTATCATTATGTTGTCATGGTGATGTCATGTTGTCATGGTGATGTCATGATGTTGTCATGGTGATGTCATGAACAGCATGAATATGTCATGGGGTTGCCATTTTGATACCTTACTTTTTATCCAGTATAAAGCATGACAAACCAGGAGACTGTGGATCCGAAAAAGTCCTTGGAATTCCTCCTAAAGTGGATAAGTTGAGCATCACATATAGCTACTCAGTCCAATACAAGGTGAGTACATCAATATTGTGCCTGACGAAGACAGACTTAAAAATTAAGGCCAGAGGTTAGAATATAAAATATCTATTTATAGAATTCAGTCATTCTTTTCTTTGTAAGTGTGGTACTATTTATTTCAATGTAGTTGTCTTGCCATTCGTTGCAAATCTGGCTGCTGCTCTTGCAGATGGCATAACCACTATGCTTCAGTCACTAATACTGTATAGTTTTCAATTCATATTAGTGTGCAAAGATTATATTATGGAATTCATTGAGAACGACATGTTTGTTTTTTTCATATGTTATTATAGGAAGACAACACACTGAAATGGGCATCACGCTGGGACTATATCCTTCAGTCTATGCCGCATACTAAGATCCAGTGGTTCAGGTGAATAAATCTTCATCATTGTCGTCTTTTTTGTCACCTTTGAAACTAAATTAATGTAGATTACACGTATCAAGTAATTGATTCCTTTTCTTATTTAATGTAATATGGAGGGCCTCGTAAAAGGATGTTGACTCTTTAAACAAACTTGTTTGTTTTTCTTTAGTGAGGACTGTTTTGTTTTTTTTCAGTATCATGAATTCACTTGTAATAGTGTTGTTCCTGTCTGGTATGGTTGCTATGATTATGCTGAGGACGTTACACAAAGATATAGCACGGTACAACCAGGTGGACACAGGGGTGAGTCTATCTGCTGTACAAACACCCTTCATCAAACACCCAATAATAACTGTCTTTATAACCAAAGTGGGTTGTGATGCCAGAAGTATGCCTCTGCCACATGGCTGCATGCCTCCAAATTTCATTGCTCCAGCTCTCTTGATGTGTATTGTGTTTTAATTATTGTGCACAGGATTCTAATGTTATGAACATAAGATAGAAAATTAGTGCAGACCACCAGTGGTAGCACCTGTTGTCTAACGTTGTTTGTTTGTGTTTCCTAGGAGGACGCACAGGAAGAATTTGGGTGGAAACTGGTTCATGGAGATGTGTTTCGTGCACCGAGAAAAGGAATGTTGCTGTCTGTTCTTCTTGGGTCTGGTTCACAGATCTTCATCATGACGTTCATTACATTAGGTAGGCAGTCATCAGTCTGATGCCTGATTAACTATATTAACTATGTCATTGTTAATGGATATATTTCATTTGTTGTGTCATAGTTTTTGCCTGTCTGGGTTTCCTATCTCCTGCTAATCGTGGAGCCTTGATGACCTGTGCTTTAGTTCTGTTTGTGTGTCTTGGATCACCAGGAGGATACGTGTCTGCCAGGATCTATAAGAGTACGTACTATTGATAATCAGTAATATATATAATATATTGGCCAATCAAGGGTGATATACTCACCACTTCTCACCTCTGGGGTCTAAGCTTCACATGTGAGTAGATGTTGTTGGGTCTCTCCCTTGATTTGAGGGTTTTCTCTAGGTTATTTTACACTCTGTGAAACTTGACAAGCTGAATCCCAAAATTACTATTAATGCCATATTCTTGTAGTTGATTATATTATTATTTTGTTGATCAGTGTTTGGTGGAGAGCGCTGGAAATCCAATGTCATCCTGTCTTCGTTCCTTGTTCCTGGGTAAGCACCACAACTAGATTATAATATTATTATGTACTCAGTACCTTGTTTCTGGGTAAGCACCACAACTAGATTATAATATTATTATGTACTCAGTACCTTGTTTCTGGGTAAGCACCACAACTAGATTATAATATTATTATGTACAGTACTCAGTATTAAGCATGTTATTATCTGTTTTTAGTGTTGTCTTCAGCATATTTTTCCTGCTCAACTTAGTTCTGTGGGTTGAAGGTTCATCTGCGGCAGTCCCTTTCACCACCCTACTGGCTCTTTTAGCTTTATGGTAAGCTCTTGTGTATTATTACTTTTCTTACCATGTATTCATTATATCTAACATTTTTATTTATTCATTTTCCCCATCAGGTTCGGCATTTCTGTTCCTCTTACATTCCTTGGTGCTTATCTTGGATTCAAGAAATTGGTAACCAGACTTTTCTTTTAATTATTTTTTATCTCAAAAAGAAATCAAAATGTAGCCAAAGCTGAATTTGATGAAACTGTATTGTATATATTCTTTAACCCAGCCCATTGAACAGCCAGTGCGCACCAATCAGATACCACGACAGATCCCAGACCAGGTAAGCAGATTAGTAAAACTTTTGCTGACATGTGGTCTATTTCTTTGGAACGGAATGCAAAGAATGAAGGAGTAAATGTTTCAGGATGGCAAAGACAGGTAATAGAACATGTTTTGTTTATTTCTTTCAGAGTATCTACACCCGTGCATTGCCAGGCATTATCATGGGAGGTGTCCTGCCGTTTGGTTGTATATTTATTCAGTTGTTCTTCATATTAAACAGTATCTGGTGAGTACGACTAAACAGCCCATTCTGTCTTCAGCATCATGGGTATTGACTCATGGATCATTCAGGCTGAGTCTAATCGTTAAAAATGCCAACCACAGATGAACATGCAGTGGAGATGAGACCCTGCCACACCCATAACTTGCCACACCCATGAATCCACACCAGTTAGATAGATTGTTAGGTGGGAAATATTACAACAGAGTAACAATACTGTATCTTAATGGTATACATCCTCATAAAGGCACATCTAATCTTGATTTGCAGGTCACACCAGATTTATTACATGTTTGGTTTCTTGTTTCTTGTGTGCCTTATCCTTGTCTTGACTGTATCTGAGACAGCTGTTCTGCTCTGCTACTTCCATCTGTGTGCCGAGGTGAGTTCTAATTTAGTTTCAGAAGGCTCCACTCTTCGCTCCATCTAACCATTTTGTGATTGTTTGCCCAGGACTATCACTGGTGGTGGCGTTCATTCCTTACTGGTGGATGTACTGCAGTATATTTCTTCCTGTACTCTATTCATTTCTTCTATTCCAAACTGACTATAAGCGGTACAGCAAACACTTTCCTGTACTTTGGATACACCCTCATCATGGTCTGGATATTCTTCCTGTTCACAGGTCTGTACTATATTCTCTCTTAAGAGAGATTGTGCTAATCCTTTGACTCCATGAAAGCTTTTGATATCTGTGTCCCATTTTTTAGACTCTTGAAAAACCCTCATATTGCTGTAGAAAAGTAATTGGGATAAATAATTAATTTATTAAACCTGCTTCCCTCCCCTCCCCCCCACATTATTTTATGCACATGCCTAATTATAGTAATAATAATTCCAACTGTTACCCACTCTGAAGATGACTACCAGAAAAACTGATAAACAAAGTTCTAAAACCAGGGTTGATGGTTGGATTAAAAGCTGGAAATTCTCTTTTTTTCTTGTAGGAACCGTGGGATTCTTTTCTTGTTTCTTCTTTATTCGTAAGATCTACAGCATTGTCAAAGTGGACTGAAAGACCTTGGCATAGTTTTATATTCAAAACAGCAAGTAATAAAAATAAAAAATTCTGAAGCCCTCCGCAGATATGTATGCCATACAAGTTGGTGAATGTACAAGTGTAAAACAAGTTAGGGTGGGGTGGTAAACTGTTGAATGATGTTCAAGCATACGATATATGATCTGTGCTAACCTAATGTAAGTAGACCTCATCACTGTAATTCTTAGCATTGAAGACTGTGTCATTCCCTTGAGAATAAGATTGAGTCTCATCTCTAGGTCACCAGTAAACAAGAAATATTACTCCAAGGGAAGGACACAGGGTTTGAAATGAAAAACAGTGTTAAGGGCTAATGCAGGCTATGTAGTGCTAGAATCAATAAACTAATAACCTCTAATGGATAACGTAGAGTTCAAATAATAATTGCAGCTATGCTATGCCTATTATCCTGGGTTCCAGAGAGAATAATCATTAATGACATGTTTTGTGAGGCTTAAATTAGCATGATCAGTGAGCGGGAATGCTATAGAAGCCAATAAGATGCGTTTGGGACAAAACCTACAAATACAGATGGGTGCAATTATATTCCCCTTATAGGATGTTGAAATGCAATGATGGTGAGCAGTGGAACCCAGGGTAATGGCTGACACTATGGAGGTTGTCCTTATGAGGGGTATTCCTTTTAACCCCTGAAACAAAAAATCCTGTAGTTGTCTTCTAATCGTGGAAACAAAAAAGTAGAGCATTCACAAATTTCTGTAAGGTTAATAAGTGTTTTAGGGATTATATGGAGTTGGCTATTGGTGATGGACTATAAACGTCTGAAAAAGAATCAAAAATATAAAATTACTGTTTTTATTGCTATGTGCCGATTGAGGCAATAGTCATGACAGAGAAATCTAGCAATAGGCTGCCATCATGGGAACCTACCTGAATGGTTTATTTGGTGGTAGTTTATTGGCTGATTACTGTCCTGACTATATATGCAGATTACATGCATCCTTGGTTCATTCCTTTTTGTAAGCTAATAACAAAGGTTATGCATCTGTATTTTAAGATTTCACAAGGTAAAAAGATTGCACTTAACCCTTCTACAGGCAGTTGAGAACAAATAAATTGTCAACTACTACCATCCAGTTTACAGGTTAATTGAAATGACTTTACTACACAATCTAGGTTAGTATAGAACAAATGGCATGTAAATGAAGTAGCAAAGTGTATGTTTATTAAAGTAAGGTCAATAATTATTTGTCAGTAAAACTTAAAATGTCCAAACAAAAATGGGCAGCTGCAGTGCATCTAGACTTGCTCCAAGTCTTGCTCACTAAATTTTTTTCTTGCAAGCTGACATTCAAATAGTGCACTTCTGGTTAGGGCGGCTTCACCTTCTCGCTTCCTTCATGCCATTCCCCTTGAAAAGCTGTCGTAACTGGAAATTCACTATTTGAATCCGAGCTTGCAATGGAAAAAATTAGCGAGCGAGACTTGTAGCAAGTCTATGCATTAGATTATCATATCTCCCTCTCTTCTAAATTGAAATGTTGCATCCTCTTGAGTCTATATTTAAAATTTGCTAAGGAGGCTTGGAGGAAGTTTAGATATTTGAAGGACCTCAGCACAGTGCAATGTTCCTGGGGAAAGAAGGTGTGTGATAACCCCAAGAATGTCTGTAGGAGGCTAGTTTAGAGATTGATTTGTCTTCTTGTAGCATAGTTACGTATATGCTAGTAATTTTGTTTGGAAAACAACTTTGTCTTTGTCTTTAATACATTTGTATTTATTTAAAGCAACTTTTTGCATAGGGGATGCATTTCTTTGTACCCTGGGTACTTCTGTTCGTTATAATTGCACAACTAGTCCAAGGGAACATCTATTGAGATTTCTTTTTTTCAACTTTGCATGATATTTTGTTTTTGCTCTCCATTCCTGGAGTAATTCCATGTAAAAGGATGGATGAGAGTTAAATTAAGAATGAATATTTGCAAAGAAACTATAATCATAGCACATCCAAGAAACTGGGTATGATAAGGGATTCCATTTAACGAGTGAAATAAATGATTATTAATAACAAAATTGGTAAGTTTGTTTTCCACAAACAACTTCAGTATTCAAATGATGAAAATAGCAACAGGTTAGAGGGATTGCGTCATAACTATAAAACAAAATCCAATACTTGAATGAAATTGATAAAGTAATAATTTCTATTGGATTAATATTATTTATTTCCTGCGTTAAATGGAATGAAATCAACCAGTGGATTTCTTTGAAGTAGTGTCATCTACCTCTCTTCTATTTAGCTTGGCACAATTTGATTGCAACATTTTAAACAATAAAATCTGTAAAATGTTCCACAATTGTTTGCTACTCTGGGCCTAGTTGTACGAAGCCTGGATATCGCTATCCGACGGATAAATCTTATCCAGTGGAAAAGTTTATTGGATAACAGCATCGACTTATCAACTGGATAAGGATTTATTCCCCAGATAGTGCTATCCAGGCTTCATACAACCAGGCCCTGAGCTTCCTGACATTTGGGAAAAATTGAGTGAAACTTTTGATAACTTACTTAAAACAGTGAAGAATGCACAGGGATCTTACTTTCAAGCAGAAACCAACAGACAAGACTCAAAACCTGCTTTTTAAAACTGGTTTACTAAAAATAGCTTCTAAAATACAATCATGAAACTTGCAACCAACTTTAAATTGTTGGGGTATGTAAGTATGAAGATGCCATGACTAGAAGACAGCAACCTTGTAATAAATTAAGCCCCTATACCTTGGAGGTCTTGTAGATAAGCAGCTCTAGGTTTCTTTTGACTATAAACTACAACATGATACAAACTATTTGCTGCAATAGTAGTAAGGTAAGTACAATCATTCTAGCAAGGTGTGTGCTAGGTCACCTGATATGGTATCAATGAAAAGAAAGGCGTGACTGTTAGAACACTGCATTATAAAATCCCTTATGTGGGCTCCGAGAGTCACTACATCAGTATAAAAATCTCAAATATGTACATGTTTTGACACTGCACATTTGAACCCCTAGCATCATGGTGGGCTGTTTTGATGCATGTAAAAGGCAAGACTTTAGAATATTGTTTGATCAGGCAAGTCTTCATAAATGCTATATCGCTGGTTCATCTAATGTGCCATCATCTTCCTATAGGCAAAGAAATATCAAATAGTATTTGTTTAAAAGGTTATAAGGAGTTAAATACATGGATAGTTTTTAAATGCAAAAAAAAAAAAAAGGAAAGTTTACTTACTGTGGATTTGTTTTCTTGTGAATCAAAAAAGTTTTCTGGAATCTCTCGTTTTTCTCTTCTCACTCGAAGTGGAGCTTTCTATACATGTACAAAATCATAGAACAATATAAATGTAATACTGAGATTGTCAGTGGGCAATGGGTATTGGATAAATATCATAAATTTACTAATATACTGAAATTCTGAAATGCTAAATTCCTTAAGAATTTGTGAACCAAGGAATGGCTTTGAATAAATCCCGAACCTGTACCTTTTTGGGCTCAGATTCTTCTTCACTTTTATATTCCTCGATATTTTGTTCATCTCCCACTTCGTCATCATCATCATCTTCTAGTCTGGGATGCCTGAAAATTAATTACATTTCAACTTCTAGCTGTCACATGACTAACTCATTACTACCCTGCAGTATCTGTAAGGGTAAGGCATAGAGAGAGGGAAGTAAAGTGTGCACTGTCAGCTCCCTGGACCAGCTACCAGCCGAAGGAACAGCTGACATCAAATTAGGCTTAACCCTGTACCTTTTATCAGCAGGGCTATGAGGGACAGCAGCTCAGTGGCCAGACATCATGGCCAGCCACAGAACAATACTTACTGTTGCAGCTTTTATGAAATGCTGTTTCAAGAGTTTGTATGACATTTGTACCGTGTCATTTTTCAACTCTACTACTGACAGTAAATTCAACAGTAGCACTGACACTACTTACGGCACTTTATCTCTATCCTTTTTACTGTAGCTTATTCTTGGTCTCTTACTGGCTTTAGTTTGACTTGCCATCCATGACTTCTGTGAGGAAGAAGGAACTCCAGAACTGAAAATGAAAGTGAATGAAAAAAATGAGATTATGAAATACTGGGAGCCTGGGAGATTTCTAGGGGAAATACTGTTTTCTAGACAACTAATATATAGCCCCTTCCTACATTTCCTTTACTCTTGGGGGACGACAAATTTACTCTTGGGGGACGACAGTTTATTTCATTATTATAGCAGGGTATCTGTCTTGCTTACTTGTCAAAGTCCTCATCTCCATCCTCTTCTCCTTCTTCTGGATTCTCAGAGTGCTCTGAATCCTGTCTTTTTCTTTTTTGCTGTTTTGTGTTTTTCTCATCCAAACCACTCTCTTCTCCTGAATCTCCCTCTGGTTTCTCTTCTCGTTCTGGTTCCACATGTGATTGTTCAGTGTCTTCTCTCATCTTCTTAGTTCTCTTTAGAGGGACAGCATCATCTGCACTGTCTTCATCCTCCTTCTCAGGTGAAGCTTGACGTTTCTTTCCTTTACCTTGTACGGGAGGTGGTGCAGGGGGTTTCTTTGGACGGCCACGAGCACTCCTGGATTTGTCTTGTTTTTGTGGTTCATGTTCTTCTACAAACGATATCATTAGATAATAAAAGTAAATCAGCTTTGGGGAAATTTTTGAATTTGGAACTGAAACTTGAGATTCTTCAGGCAAATTTTACTAGAAAAAGTTTGTATTGGTTGTCATATTGTCCCTCTACAATTAAGAGAAAAATAACGATATCTTGTTGAAATATTACAGTAATGTTGCAGATCATACATTCATAATCCTTTATTTTGCACATTACATATTCAACAACAGAATTCTTATTTTAGCTTCTATTGTTAATACCAGCAACATGACCACCATGTCTTCGTCATTTGACTCTCTTGGAAATGATCAAACCATCAAATTGGACTTTTTGGGGTTTGGAGGATATTATGAGCACCAATTTTTTGTGACAATTATATAAACTAATGTACTGTCAGGCCACAGTGAGAGTGAAGTATAATAGTGTTGTCTTAACATTCATAGTACCTTCTCCCTCCTGGTTACCAAGGAGATTGTTTCTATAGGTGATCAAGGGATTCCATTCATCTCCTTTCATTTCCACTTTATCTCCAGCTTCTTTATTAAGAAATGGTAAACTGAAAAACAAGGTAAAACAAAAAGGTAAGTGCATCTACAGGGGGTAGGGTAAGTAAGCACATCCACAGGGGGGTGGGGTAAACACCTTTCTCATGTATACCATAACTACACACATGGGTGTTTTCTATTTCTTATGACAATACTTACACTCCACTCCTTCCTGTCTTGTCCTGAGGAATCAACCGAAATGTGAATTCATTTAAGATGTCAAAGAATGGCAGGTTTGGTGGAGGGATGTTTCCTTTCTTGGGGGACTGCTTCTTTCCTGTACTCTTGGATAATGCATACTGTATTCCTTCTCTGGGAATGCAAGATTATTAAAAGTAACATGAAATGAAAATCCAACAGAAGTAATAATTGAGTGTTAGAATAGCCAGCCTGTTTTCAAATTTCTTTGACACCACTGTGTTATTTGATATAGGATTCCACAGCTCTTCACTGGAACGAATGAATATTCTACTCAAATAGACCATTTTAGAGTTCCAAACAACTGCTGTGTTCCTTGATTACAGAATATTCATGTGTTCCAGTCAAGTTCCATTGAGTTTCAATGTGTTTGTATTGTTAAAATTGTGCATCCTTTACTTTACCGTTGGTATTTGTGAATATTTTAACACTGATGCAAGGCTAATGCTGTATAAATGAGTCTGTAATCAGGGAACACACTGGTAATTTGGAACTCAAAACTGGTGTATTGATGCTGACCCTGAGCCTATTACCTGTGTAATGTGATCAAAGCTTCCCTTGCTTGAGATTTTGTTGTATCTACTCCTAAACTGAGTGCAAATCGATGAGCCAGGTCCTGAAAAGTAATCAGAGTGGATTATATATTCTTATTATTACATTAGTATTTTATTAGTATTAGTATTATGATTTATAAATTATCAAATATCAGATTAATTTTAGACTTTTGTAATCAAATACGCAATCAAAGAGACTAATAATGCAGCTATCCCAGCCACTTTTTAGACAAATTTGATAGGAAATATAGGCTGTGCAAGTTCTAAATATAGGAAAATATAGGATTTTTTCCCAAAAATATATGCACTTTATAGGAGCTAAGATAGCTTTTCAGTGGCGTAACCAGGGATCGGGAGGGTGCACAGGCAATGATTTGCAGAACTAAAAAGCCATAAAAAAAAAAACAGAACCAAAAAAAAAGGGGCCATTTTATTTCCTTCGCCAAATATGCTAAACAGTGTAAAATATAAATGAATCACTTAGCAGTTATCCTATTTATAGGAAATATAGGAGGTTTTCTTTAAATATAGGCTCTTTATAGGATCCTATACAAATTATAGGAAATATAGGATATATAGGAGGTCTGGGATGCCTGTTAATGTTATTTCCCCCCCCCCTTTTCCACAGGGCAGGCTGATATTAAAGCATACCTTAATGATACAAAATTCTTCAGACTTTACATCAACCTCTCCCTCCTGTTCTTCCTTCAAGTTGAGGAAATCCTGGGAAATAAACACAGTGAGCCTACAGTCTTAAGAGTGTATACGTATAAGATATGGAGGCATACCCCTGAGGTGGTAAAACTGTTAAATAAATAATTCAAATTTAAATAAAACATTGTAACATTTATGTAGTTGAAAACAAACTAGACATACCTGCTGTAAGGCAGCCAGTAACGTCTTTACATATGTAGTTTTATTAATCTCTTTACACTTGTTCATAGCATGTTTGATGATGTCACCAAAGTCGCTGAATGCCTAAATAACACCAAGTCTTGGATTATTAACAAATAAAACAGCTTTTTATGTGCTCCATTCAGTAATGGATGTTTTATTATCATCATGAACTTTCTACTCAGTCAAAATGTCTTCTTCACGAAATTCATCATGAAATAATATCCCATTTTCTATCCACAATTCTCATAATTTATCTCATTTTTATTTTTGACATAATTTCAAGCTACATTTCCATTTTTTATTGCAAAATCCAACTTTTCCTCCACCCTACACTCTTTCAGTCACTAGATAGAGTAGGAAGTCTCACCTTGTTTAGAAATGAAAACACTGGTGCAGCAAGCCCCATGTCAAACACATTGAAAATAACAAGCTTGAGAAATGCTGCTAGCATTGTCCTTTTCCTACTCAGTTCCTCCACCTTTTCATCTGTTTGTTCATCTTTTTAAAGACACACAATTCAATATGTTAAATGATATGTTAATGTGCACATTTCCCTTGAGGGGTGGGGAGGGGGTACTCTTGCCCGTTTAGGGTGGGGATGTGCTGCTGAGCCCTCTGAACCCTGACCTTGTTCCAGAGTAAAATTACTGAATTGTGAGTCCTGTGTTATTTACAATCTAAAAAAGGACTGGGAAAGGGTTGGGAAGAAAAACATTTCCCCAGTCTCTCTCATTATTTGGTAGAATAGGAACCCCAAGCCCGAATCTTGATTACTGGTCGCAAAAAGTGATGGCTGCCTGTAGAGGAGGCTTTCTTACCCACCACCCAAATGATATACTATATTATACTACGTACCATCTTCTTCCTCTGGTTCATCCTCATTAATGTTGTCAAATATATGGTTGACAATGAAATCCCGGCAGGTAGCTTGGAAGGAATCACTGGGTTCATATACCAAAGGACCCAATAGAGGTGCTGTAAGTAACATGACAAAAGATTCAGAGGATATATTAATTCCATAAATTATAACGAGAATGTTAAATCCTTTAACCACAGGAATTTGGCATAATATTATAAAAACACCCTTCGTGTGGTCAGATCCAGGAGAGGGGGATAGAGCAACACCCCCCTCCCTTCCCGAAATTGTTCTTGCTCAGATCCTTCCTTCCATTGGACCAAATATACAAACATAGGGATAAAATATATGAATTACAATTATGATTTGTTACTCTTTCCTTTTCCTGGAAATTTCAATTTCAGACAGGCTTAATTGTCTAGAAAAATGTGATTTCCAGAATAGGTACTTACATTGATTCTTGAGTTGTTTAGCAAACACAATAAGTAGGTCACAAACACAGAGGAAAGCCTACATAAATGATGAGAAAAAATAATCATTGTTGTGGTATGGATTGTGATTTGTTTTATTATGATATGGAAAGAAAATATGTAACAATGATGCATGGTTTCAGCACCATGCTCTATTGACTAATATAGCACAGTTCTTTTATATGAAGGGCTAATGTGCATAATTAAACTGTAATTAAATGTGATTAAGGCATATAATACTAAAGACGTCACAGAACAGGGATTTTACGCCAGAAAATTAGAGTCTCTACGACTCCACCCACATGTCACACTTGTAATCCTTTCCTTTCTCCATGCCTTGGAACCTTTTGATAACTTTCGTCCCTTCAATTTTCACATGGATGCTGACACGTGGAGAAAGGAATACAGACTAAAAGTGTGACATTTGTGGGTGGGGTCCTAGAGTTTCAAGGCATGACCGTGATATGCATTTTTGGAGTACAACCCAGTTCAGTGATATCCATAGTATAGGTTGATAAAATCGACAGCACATCAATCAATTCATCTAATCAGATAAGGATGATCAGGGATCAATATTTCTAGACATATTGTACCTCTATTCTAACTTCTGTATTACTATATCCAACCAGCTCTTCACATTGCCTGATGAAGGTTGTTGACCATTTCTTTAGCTTCTTCAATTGTGCCTAAAGGATAATGATAATTCATTAAATGACTAATAAAAATGACATTTCTGTGTCATTGTTGCAGATTGAGGAAAACTGGAGAACCCAGAGAAAAACACTCAAAGCACAGGAGAAAAAACACAACTTCAAAATATGATGGTGAGAGCAATGATAAACCCATGACGAGGGGAAGTATTAGCAGCACATATCACCTGTACTTTAAATACGGATCGATATTAAGCCCAAAGCTAATAGGATTAGATATATAAATATACCTTATCTGGATGGTTAGCATCCAGCCCAGTCAGAGTCCATAACAACAAACACTGCATGGCATTTATTGTAAGAATAAGAATCTGAAATAATTAAGGACACAAATTACAATTATTGTACTCTTGTATTGATTTCAATACGATACATAACACATGTAACACAACTTCATGTGATTCTGAATCATAATCGTTAATGACAAAGATGTTGTAGAGCATGAAAATTTAAAATGTCATTGAAAAGCCAAATCTTATATTGCAAAAGCATTGTATTGTTCCTTTACTCCATCCCTCCAACATACCACATAAATATTGTGGCTATTATCATAAATACATACTCTATCTGGTACTGTCTCCTGGTCTGTTGTTGCATGATGCATGATATGATGTAGGTTGTCATATAGCTTCCAACTTCCAAGATCATGTGCTCTATGTACATCAGTTTTAAATGTCATTATTAATCAAAGTTAACGTGGAGAGAATGAGTTGGCGGTTGTTGCTTAAATATACAAGCATGTTTACATTACCCCCCCCCCCCCCTGTGGTTAGCATTACTTGCTTGCCTTGCTGTTTGCTTTCAAGTTCTACGAGTTGCATTATTTGCCATTACTTGTAACATGAAAGAAGAGTGCAAAGAAGCATGAGCCATGACTTACTTGTAGAAGGCTGAAATTTTCTCCAGATTTGAAATTAGAACAAATCTGTCATTATTATCCTCATCATCATCATCCTGCAGGTATCAGTAATAATTATTGATCAGGCCAGAGATATTGTAGTTCAGGAATTATTTTATTGATTCCCTGAAACAACCTGATCTAAGTCAGGCATGGCTAGCTCACACAGGCAAGTACACATTGATTCCAAAATAATATTACTGATATCAAAATATAACTTACAGCATTAAGTCCATTTTGTAAGCTTCCCTTGAACGCTTCAACAAATTGATCAACCAGTTTGTTCCGTGATACTTCCTGTTATATAAAATAAGATCTTTTCAAGGAATCATCATCATGGAGATTATGATGATTTGAAGATGATGATGAATGAGAAGATGTGAAGATAACAAGTGATGGTATTCAAGAGGATGATGAAGGAAGATGATAAGATTATCACAAATAATTGAGGTAATAATGATGATGACTGAGAATCATGGTCAATGATTATATATTAATAAAAATGGATAATGAGGATGTTGATGACAAAAAAGATGTATAATGTATAATCTACTTACAGCTGTGGTACTGAGTGTGTATTCACTGTCTGTCAAAGCTCGATATGTCTTGGCACACTCTTGCAACACCTATAGGGATAATAAATAATAGGACTGGTAACATTTCAGATTACAAATAAAAGTCAAAACTCAAAAGGAACACTTTATACTTGGGCATAATGTTCTCCCATTTCAAACTGTGTATCATTAGGACAAAATAATGAGGATGAAATTAGAAAATAGAAAATTTTTAAAGGATCCACCCTAAGAAAGAAAAACATAATACCCATTTACACTTTGAGCCAATACGTACCATTGGATCTGTGCTCTTTTCTACGACACTGTCCAACTGATTGAGCAGTTCTTCTAAATACTAAAGTATTAAATATATATTTATATTTAATATAATTATATATAGTTATTCCTTGCTTCTTGGTTCATTATGGAGTTTTAAGATGTCATTAAGTAGAGCCCTGAGACTTTCAAGGAAATATAGACTGTTCTGAGTATATCTCTAATGCATTTTAATTTGGATCACAAAACGATAGAATCTTACTCTCCTGTAATTGAGTGTATAGACCTCTTATAACATAATATATCACTAATGCTGCATATAGAATTCTAATACTACTCTTCTATAGGAGTAGGGTAAATATCATATTTTTTCAAGACATACCTTGCCTAGTCGTCTTTGACCATATTCCTCCAAGTCAAAACACTGTGGCATGGACACAAGGCTGAGGACTTTTTCATTGTCTGTTCCATACTGTGAGTAAGTAAAAGAAAACAAATGAATTTTTGACAAATTTTAAAACAAAGATCTTACACTGTCAAGTGTAAGTGTGTAATAGCAACATACCTTAGCCAAGAGGTCTGGTACAGTCTGCATGAAGTGTGCACTAAGTTCTTTTTTGTCACTGATTATGGTCTTCTTCTCCTTACTACTCAAAAGCTATAGAAAACCACATATTATAATGGGATTCACACATCAAGCAATGTTACAAATGTAGTGGTACTTTGGAGTGGATAGAAATGAAAAAGCCAATTTTCTTTCTGCTTTCTGCATTCAGGCATTATTATAGTGGTAGGTTTTGCAGAGGGTAAGAAACTAGAGAACACAGATAAAAACCCCTTAATCAAGGCAGATACCCAACTCAATTCAATGTGATGTTGAGTCGAGGATTGACCCAAGACTTCAAAGGTGAGAGGCGAGTGCACTACAACTATGTCACCCTTGATTACCCCAATCAGTTTTAGACTTCTTACCTTTCTTACTACTCTTCCAGGAGGTCCCTGACCTTGGGATGATTGCTTACAAGAACTGACCATTATTTCAATCAGAGCTTCTTCTTCTTTATCATCAAGCCCTATATTAAGACATGCAAGAAACATTGTCATATGACCTATCTATGGTCTTATAGTTTCCACATGAGTTCATAACGTTGTTATTGTCACTTGCGATGGCATGATGGCTGCGACAAAAACAGCTGAAACTTCAATGACACTCTTTCAAACTCAAGTGGAAAACATAAAACCTCACGAAACATTATGTCTTCACCACAAACGTCTTAAAACTACTATGAATATATTTATATTAGACTCTAATATTATTGTACCTGCTTCATCTGCTTTATCCAGCAGCATATCTGTCATCAGCTTCCAGTCCTAGATCGGATTTTAATATGGTTGTCAAATCAGTAGGAGATGGTAGGGTATTGCCTGGATGTTGGCAGGTCATTGGTAGGGTGTTGGCATGTTGTTGGTAGGATATGTTGGTAGGTTAACAGTGTGCTATTTGCTAACAACCCAATTACAATAATTTGGGGGTTGTATTCTTTACTCTTATTAGGAATAACACTTAATAGCCCTAGCTAAAGAAACCTGTGGCGCTTGTTACAAGATCAAATTGGAATTTGAAAATGATTTTTGTAAAGCAAGGAGAACCATAGAAAAACCTTGAAGCACCAAGAGCTAACAAACACCTTCATCTATCAAAGTTGGTTTGTTTGTTAAATCATATTCATCATACCTTAATTAGAGATGCAGTGTTCCATAAGCTGTCGACAAGGTAAGCACCATGATTATGTACTTCACTATTGATAAAGAACTCCAATAATTTCTTTAATTGTACAGCTTTGGTCTCTTTGTCTGACTTCTTACTGCCTATTGTAACCAAAGTAGTCATTACATTATAAAAAAAAACTATTAAATAAGAGCAGGGCTAAAATAATGGTCAGTCAATGGAGGACAATGACTAGTTTAAATTGACACTTCTCCAGCCAAATGCTTCTCAAGCCAGTCCTCTAGACCAGTCATTTTGACTGCACCCATGTTTTACCCATTCATGCAATATTACAATATCATCTTTATTCAACACAGCTAATACCTTTTTTAGATTTGTTAGGCTTGATATCTTCCTCAGCTGCATCCTTGATTCTCTTGTAAAGAAACTGTCCTGCTGCATGCGCAACTTGCTTGTGCGTACAGAACACTAACAACTGCACCTGTTGACAGTCTTCTTCGTCTAGTTTATCATACCTATTACAGTAACCATAGCAAACAGACAGTAAATAAATCCTTTAAATATGTGGAGGTATGCCACTCCCCTCCCCCTATTCCTGCTGACCACCCATCCTCCTACCTACCTACCACTTATTCAATCAACCCACTTATACCCACCCACCAACCATTTCTACCTACTGTACCAACCCACCCACCTGCCTACCATTCAACCATTCAACCAACCAACAAACCCACCTACCCAACCAAGGCTAGCAACCTGGTTGTTCTTCACCAAAAGAGAAATGATGCATAATACTCACTGATACATATGAATCATCAGCTTGACGGCTTCTACGGCAACTTCATTATCCTTGTCAAGTGTCATACTAACAAATCTATCCTGTTGGTACAAGAAACAAATTTTAAATCTAACATAAGATGAATCTGTATCTGACTGGAATAAGTATTAGGGTCAAAATAATGGTCACAAATAGCCATTTCATACCCCCTCAGAAAACTGTTGTAATCTTCAATAATGAGGGTCTATTATTACTAGCATACACTTATTTCAAAAAACGTTTTTGGTCCGAGAACTGAAATGGTCGATCTGAGACTAAACGAAATATTTGTGCTATTATGTCTTCTGGCTTAAATACAAAAAATTATATTCCTAACTCAAAGGTCATATTCCAATCTAAAAGGAAACTGTGTTACATTGTTGGGCATTAAATATATTATTTCATTTTGCAGGGTGTTACTCCGTCTCAGATTTCAGACAGACATTTTTTTAAAAAACAGATGTAAATAGAGGGTAAAGAGATAATTAATTCTAAATACCTTGAATCTTGTAGTTAGAACATCCAGGTGTGGTACAAGATCTTCGTCACCATAAAGTCCCAGTAAAGCCTGGAGTGACTTTAATCTTACCTCTCCAACCTACAACAAGTCATTAAGTATTAATTCTAAGGGTTTTTTCCATGAGGTATAACCTACCAGTCCCAGTGGCCAGTTTTCAAATGGTAAGCATCAGTCCTATGGAACTGATTTATTGAATTCTAATCACTAATAAGGACTGACCCATACTATTTATGCAATGGCTGCTCTGACTGGTAGGTTCGCCCTAATGGAAAGCAATCTAAAACAACCAAATTCTATGAATTCTATGAATTTTGGTGAGTAGACTAACAAAGGGAATGTTTACTCCTCACCTTATCATGTAGGTTCCATACTATATATTTCAAGTATTTGTCATTTAAGAACAAGGTGCTGCAAAGGAAGCAGATATCAGGATTATGGTTTGATAATGTGGTTTGATGACACAAATGATTAATAAATACTGATACCTGTATTCTTTCATCCATTCTCCTATTTCTGAGATACAAAGGGCTCTTATTTCTGGCCTGGAATCTCTGTAGAAATTATTAAGTCAAATCAGACAAATGTGTTTTATGTTGTTATCATTATTATAATTTAATGAGAATTATGAAGGTAGTTGAAAAGATGATAAAATATTACGATGGAAATGACAAAGATGTTGAAACCTAAGGCATTACTGATGAGAGGATGGTGATTTTATAGCTGCCCAAAATGAAGGTGATTCAACACCCTGAAACCCCGGGGGTACTCTTGCCCGTTTAGGGTATGGATGTGCCGCTGAGCCCTCTGAACCCTGACCCTGTTCCAGAGTAAAAATCGCTGAAATTCATACCCTGTTCCAGAGCAGGATCGCTGAAAACCTTGTTCCAGAGAGGAGAGATTGTGATTTCATATACCCTGTTCCAGAGCAAGCGGGATTTTATATACCCTGTTCCAGAGTAGAATCGCTGAAAACCGTACCCTGTTTGGCGGCACGTACCCGTATAGTGAATATAGGGGAGTACCCCCCCCCCCCCCCCCGGACCTGAAACACACTTACCTGTATCGATGGACAAACATTCCTTGAAAGATAAAGTTCATCATTTCTTCAAGATCATTAATGTTTTGTCTCAGCTATCAAAGGAACAGTTAATAATTGGTTTAACGAAAGACAGAAAGAATTCTCAAAAAAACAGTCAGTTGCTTACCTCCTGCCTTCTGGTTTGCAGCATATCAATCTTTTCCAGGGCTTTCTTTGAAGTGGATTTTTGTGTCTCACTGTCTAACTGACGCTGTTGAAATCATAATAGTAAGGTTAGAATGATAGCTATAAAAAAAATAGAACTCAAATTTTGATGGTCAGAATGAATACCTGGGTATTATCTAGTTCAATGTGTACATTCTTGGCAATATGGATCAAGGCAGACACTAATTTCATTCCTGGATAATGAAGAATACAATATTAATAGCAAGTATTTGCAAAGTTCTCCTAACTACATCAAGAATATTATCATTACTGTCAATGCCATCTCTGATCCATTATATTATGATCATCATCACTCATGTCAATCTTAAAAGTTAAGGATATTATGGTCAGCTTCACTATCATCAATACTCCCACCACCATCATCATCATTTTACTACGCAATATCCTTTTATTCCTTGTCATTATTCTTCATCTTCATCAAACACCATCATCATCGCCTGCATCATCCAACATCATCAATCATTCAACATTATCATCATCATCATCATCTAACACTATCATCACCTGCATCCTCCAACATCATCAATCATTCAACATTATCATTATCATCATCTAACACCATCAATCATTCAACATTATCATCATCTTCATTTAATTTTATCATCATCATCACCTGCATCATCCAACATCATCATCCAACACCATCATCATCATCACCTGCATCATTTTCTGCAACTTTGTGCAAATTATTACTAATGAGAAATAAGCATTACCTGCCAGTGTGCTAGTATGCCTGAATGCTCTGACCTGTGAGTCAGACAGCCTGATCAACCATGACACCAGGGTGTCCAGCATGTACTCGTCATATATTATAGAATGCTGACACTGGACTACTAGAGTATGTACAAAGGCTATAAAATTTGTCTATAAGGCATAAACGAAATAGAAAATCATCATCAGAATTCCAGTAATAAAAAGAGGTTTTAAAAAAGCAATAAAGTAATATGTATACCTTAAATTTTTTATGAGAAGGTCCAGACATTATTAGAGGATATTCATGACTTTCCTACAAAATATAATTACAAACCAATGCATTAATTTCCAAAATATCTAGATCCAAATCACGAAAATTAGGCTTACTTCATCAAACTGTTCTGTCAACTGTCTAACAGCATCAACATTTTCATCTTCATCAAGCATTGAGCTTGTAACAGTCCCTGAGAAAAAGAAATGAAATGGATATTCAAGCTAGCCATGCATTCCATGACTTAGATCAGCCAAGAGGTTATTAATTATTAACATACTCAACAATAATCAACTAAACCATCAGTGTCAGTTACCTTTACATCCACAACACTGAACAAAGAATTGTATAATATCAACCATGGCTGCCTCTTTATCTTTGTTGTAGCTTTCTATCCAATCATCAACTACAGCCTGTTAAACAAAGAATGAGTGGATAAATAAATATAAACAAATAAACAAACAAACAAATAAATAAATGAATGAATAAATAAATGGATTGATTGATAAATGAATAAAATACTTACTCTCAGAGCTCCTTTCCCAGCTTTGACAATATCAAACAAGGTTCCTTGATCATCATCGTCTTGACTTGTTGCTTTTCCTTTTCTCTTTCTTCCTGGAGTTGCTCTGCTTGGTGTTCTTCCCTTTTTGCCAAACTTAAAATCAAGAGAAACCAGTTCAGTTTGCTACATGTTTTGATTTTCACACAACACATTAAGCTACAGAAAATATCCACAAGATCCTCTTACAGTGCTTTGCGCCGAACCGTGAACACCCAACAAAGTTTTATACAAATTTTTGTACAAGTTTTAATCAATCTCTTTACCGCTAACCAATAATGTTTTGGCGCTTCACTTTAATGTTCTGATATCGTTACATCGATGTACAGAATCCACCTATCCAAACATCAATGAGAAGTGCTGATGTCTAATTGGTTAGCAGTATAAAAAGATGTCAAAAACTTTGTTGGGTGTTCACAGTTGGGCACACAGCACTGTAACAATATACAGAAGTATGGTTGTATTCTAGATTACACATTCAAAGCAGGTACACCTACTGGGTTAGTCTTAGGAGTAGCAGGTGTTGTCTTCCTTCCTTTAGGTGTTGCCTTGCGTGGTGTCACAACTTCCTCTTCTTCACTATTACTTTCAGGTACTTCCTCATCAGATGAACTAGAAAGTGTACTTAGAATTTATATCTCTATATCAGACTATTTGATTTCTCCCTCATTAATAATCTGCTATGGGGTTTCTTAGTTACACTAAATAGATGATTTTTTGTGTCTTCTTTTATTCTTGTCTTGGGGAAAAAGACCAGGTTTCATTGAAGAGGGTTTGTATAAGATTTCTTAAGATGTAAATAAAAATATTGAATCAAAACTTGTTGGCCTAACCTTTCTTCTTGTTCTTCTTGTTCTTCGTCACTATCAGGTTTTTCTACTGTTTTCTTGGGAAGTTTTGTTTTTTTGGATGCACTAGGTGATGGAGTTGGTTGAATTTTTTCATGACCAAACAGTATTCTTTGCTTGTATTTCCTACTACTACGACGAGGAGAATCATTCTTGTCATCTTTAGCCTAATGTACATATCATATATATATATATATATATATATATATATATATATATCAAAATAATGTTTTAGTATCCTACTATCCAAGAAAGATAGCAATTTGAAACAAATCAAAATGAATGGTCATGCTGAATTGTAGTCTTGCTATGATGACCATTTACAACTACTAAAATAGCTTGGTAGACTGGTCACTTTGATTGGTAGAAACTATACCACAGTTTTTCATCCAAAACAAATTCAACTCATTAGTGTCAACCATATCCATTTCCCCACCCCAAGGAAACCTTGGCAACATTAAGGATGCTAATACATGGATAGATCTGCCAGTGTCTGGCTGTATAACTCATAAGGGAATACACTCCTCTTGATCGTAAAGAAGATGGCATCTCTAATGCCATGTCCAAATGAATGTGCTTTTATTTGAAAACACAAACTTTCCAATTCTTTTTCGTTTGTTGACGCAAAAACAGAGCCTTTTGAAAACACAGTGTGGAATGGCTTAAGAGCCATTATTGATGGTAAAAATGTACATCACCTCTTTGACTTTAGAGGCTGGAGTCACCCCAGATGCTGGGCTAGATGCTTCACTTGGACTGACAGTTTCATCTTCTTTCCTTGTCCTCAAAGCTGGCATTTCTTTTTTGCTTTTATTATTCCAAACGATTCATCAAAATTTTTTGACCTAAAATAAAGCAAAGGAAAAGGAAAAATATAGAAATATTACGATTTGGAGATTAAACTATCAACGACTGCTGTTATTGTAAGAATACTCACAACCAGCTAAACAAAGTATACCAATAAACGTCAAGGAATGTTTACAACATTAAAGCATTTATATTCCTCTTATACTACTACTTCAGATATAGGTTAAAGACTTTTTAATGTCGTTAATAAAACTTAAAATGGTTGGGTAGAATATCGAAATCTTCGGTTTGTAAGACGTTCATTCATAAAGATGCAATCACACATTTATTATCACTTGTCCCAAACCCAAAGTAACTAACCTCCTTCATTCTGACATAAAATAAACTGTATTTTTTTGTTAGTACTGTATTATTCAATGCATAAGAGGGATAATTGTGGAAATATTCACTTCATTCATTCAATCAACAATCGAAGAAAGTCAAATAAAGCTTCATCTTCCTTGCGTGTTTTGTTGCCAAATTCATCGCTTAGTTGTAGGGAATTTACTGAATACGACCTCCAAACGAGTTTCCCGCATTAATACACTCTTACCTTAGGAAGTAGACTAAAAATAAACAATAAAAAGCAAGTCAAAAAGTTCTTTTTACCAGATTTTTTCTGTTCTTTCCAAACAATCTTCGCAAACTCGCGCCTTCGTTCTGTTTTGGCGGGGATATGTCATGTGATCGAGCCCGCGATCTTAGTACCACAGGGAGCCCATATGTACCACAAACACATTCACTTCCAACCACAGGAAGCCCAAGCAATGTACTCTATGATCTAGCCAATATATTAGGCTGTATGTTTCATTACAAAATAATCGCAGTTAACTCAGTCAAGTCAAGTCTTTCTGTCTCGGCCATGTAGGGAGTGTGGGCCAGTTTGAAGCAGCACTTATCACTCTTCCCCACTTCCCGTGTGACCAAGTTTGGGAAAAACTTGACACGCCTGTGTTAGATGGGAAAAGAGGGACTGTTTAGAGTTCAGAATTAATGAATAGTTGAATGAATGAATGAAAAAATGAATAGAAAGATTACTTTAACCCATAAACACAATCACTCAACAAAAACATCACATTGCATATTTAGTTATACATATATTTATTTATCCAATTGTGTAATTCCAAAAATTATCCATACCCCCCTCACAGAGGAATTTTTTTGAGACACCCCCCTAACCCCCGGAAATTCCAATTTTCTTCCTTACAACTCGGTAATTTTTGTTCTTTCTCTGACCCCCCTACTCTTCAGAAATTCCAAATTCCTCTATGGGGTGGGTATGGATGATTTCTGAAACTACACATTGTGACAATTTTTCATAAAATATTTCAATAAAATTTACAGTTTAATTATCAATTAAATATCTAATAATATTACTTCATTATGAGAAATATTTATGAAAAAAATTGCATTCCTCTACATAGATTGGCGGAATTTAATTTCAAAAAAATGAAAGGTTTTTCATTCAGAGTGATTTAGAATAAATAATTAAATTTACTTAAACTTATTGAGTGGTGGTTTTTATAGACCCATGAAACAAAGTGTACTAGAAGGTTATCCAGTTATTATCATCGATCGGGCTATGCACAAAGCTTCATCCATAGACCGCAATACTGCTCTTACTCCTAAGGCTCGCACCTCTAACCTAGACAGTATTCCGTTCACGTTTACCTATCATCCCATTAACAACTCTGTCAATCCTATCATTAATCGTAGTTTTAATTTACTCAAATCTGATCCTACTACTTCTGACATTTTCAAAGAACGCCCTCCCTTTTCTTTCAAGAGAGACCGCAATCTGCGTTCCTTCTTAGTTAAAGGCAAAATTCCTTCTGATAAACAACCTGGCACTTTTCGCTGTTCTCGCAAACGTTGTTACACTTGCCCTTTTGTTGTTCCCCGTACCTCTGTTAAAGGTCCTAAATCTACTTTTGATATAAAGGATCACTTCGACTGTACTTCATCTAACATCATCTATTGCATTCAATGCTCTTATTGTAACATGCTGTATGTTGGGGAAACTGGACGAAGATTAGGTGATCGTTTCAGAGACCACCTTTACGATATTCGCAAGAAAGATCTCTCTAAACCAGTTTCTCGACATTTCAACTCTGTCAACCACTCGGAAACTAATGCTAATGTTTTTGGTCTTTGCTTAAACACACGTTCTAGTAACAATAATTCACGCAAAACAAAAGAAATGCGCTTGATTCATTCGCTTGGCACAGTTAATCCGCACGGGATGAATGAACGCTTCACCCACCTACTATTATTATTTTCGATCCTTTTGTTCTCTTTTGTTTTACGACTTGCTATTTTCTTATTGGTTTGTTTTCTCCCTACACCACTACATAAACCCCTCCATCATTCTCTTTCTCTCATTGACTACTACGAAGGACTTACGTCCGAAACGGCAGTCTGATTCCCGCTTTCGTATTTACGGTGATAAAATTATCTACTACGACACATTTGTTTGTACTAGAATTAGAGTGTAATAGTTGAACACAATAGAAAACAAAAGAATTAGAGAATAATAGTACTAAATATGCTAAAGTGTATTTCATGGATTTATGAAAATCACTCTATATCAATATAAAGCTGGTTTAATGTTGTAGGATTTGTAATTCTCTTGGGCCTATAAAAATTTCTTTTCTCATGTTGGGACAAACACTATACTGGCTATTCTTTTGAAAACATTGAAGTTGCATTCGCTTATCTTCTTCAATATCATCCTCTGATTCAGAATCTCCATCATCATAGACATTATCCTCGTTGATAGTCATTTCTCCAGTTTGGGTTAATTGTGGCTGCTGAATGGCATCAGCCTAAACAATAAAGTTACTATTATGAGATGTATCACTCAGCTTTGGGTTACAGGTAAATAGCTTTAATTTCCACTTGAGATTGCACAACAAATAAGACATGAACTTGTTATTATATTTTTATTTTACTTACATACTGACAATTTGCCAATGGCAGGGAAAACACAATAGAACAGTAAAACTGCACCATTGCCCCATAATATAAGGCCTCTTGTTAGGTATAGGTATAGCTTAATTCGCTTGGAAGATGTATTGCTATTTTAATCCTAGGTAATTTTTATTAGACAAATCATGAAACTTCATGGATGCTAGGATGGTCCCAATAGATGCAATGCTAAGCCTACTCTACCTACCTCATTGTCAGTCTCTTCCTTGCTTTCCAGGAAGTGGGTATGAATCTCAGGGTTGAAGTAACTAACTAGTGCTGCAACACTTGATTCAGCATGTAAAAAGTGATCTGCCCTTGCCATCAAGAGGATATCAATCAGAACTTCTGCTCCCAGTTTATATGGGTCATACTTGGAAGCATGGACCGCCCCACCATCATATTTGATTGCTCGTAATGCCTTTGTAAAGAGGACCTGAAAAATCATGAAATCATGTTTGAATTAAAAAATGGAGTGTTGAGCTGCCTCCTCAGCTTCTAATACCCCTAATATCATTTCCTTAGTTGATACATTTATTAATTTTCCATCAAAGACTTACTCTATTGCAAATAAAAAGCCAAATTATATTCAAGATGAGCTCTACCTTTTTACCAAATTCATTGACAAACTTCTTTATAATCTCATTATTATCACTGGCAATAAATATCTTATTTGGTGTCGGCAAGCTTTGCAAGATGTGTTTAGCATTCTGAATCCATGAAGTCAATGAGGGTAACTTCCCATCTTCTGTTTCTGAGCCATGGTCGGTTCCTCTGACATGAACAGCAAGAACAGTGTGACCAAATAAATGTTTATCATAGAACTTGTCAACGATCTCTTGGATTTTAGGGTTTATCTTCACATATTGTTTTAGTAACTTATTGGCCCAGAGCCGTATTTCACGAGTGATCAGGTCAAGCTTATTGTAACCAGGCGTATTGCGTGGCTTGAAACTTAGGTTTAACAATTCAGGGAGATGTGTAAGGCTAGATTTTTTTTCCATAGATCCTGGTTGCAAATACAATACACTTGGACCAAAATAATTCCCAAAGCATAAGACTTTCTTTGCTTTTTCTTCTATATTCGGATTCAAAGGCTCGAAAAACCAATTCCAAGAATTAACTGTTGCATTTGATGGACAAACAGTGCCACAGTTACGCCAAAATACGGTTGGAACAGCTCTAATATGCCTGCAAGTGCTTAAATGATCCAAAGTCATCAACAACATAGCAGCTAGTCCGGCATTGTCGCATTCTATCACGAATATTTCTGAAACACAAGCAAGTTGTGTCGAAAAGCTCTCGTCGTTCTCTTTAGCAGCTATCACGACATATGTTCTTAATGCTTGCTGTAGTCCTGAACGAATGTTAGTCTCTGGAGAAACATCACTAATAGCCGAGTTCTTCCTTATATTGAATTTTCGGTCAAACAACTTGTTGTTGTTTTCGTTGCACATAATCTCACTAAGGATCCAATACAATGTCAGCATAGAAACTGAAAAAACTGATAATATTAGAATAATTTTTCGGTTGGTCATTCTCATTGTTGCTAAGCAAAAATATCAATCTTAGCTAGTCAAAACCTCGAAAGCCGTATGAAAAATCTTGAGGCACATGAGCTTCTGACCAGACGACTACGTGTTATAAAAGCCAAGCATTACGCATAATTTAGAAAAGCAAACAATAAGCAATTATTAGATTTTTTACTTTTAAGGTTGGCGAAACAAGTGACATAAAGTGGATGCAAATGACCAGCTGTTTTGATTCATGTTTGCACAAGATTGGAACTCACGACAAAGGTATCCCACAGCGTAATATGACAGACACATGACTAATTAAAAACAGAAACTGAAGGTAAATGAGCCTTTTGTTTGAATGGAACTAACAAAGTTCCATTCAACGGAACGCGGCTAGAAGTTTAAACACAAAAAGTTATAGATTGATTGATTGAGCATAATCATGGGAGAAAGAACTGAGGAACAAACGTTACAATGACTTATCAATGAAAGTAAAGACATATAAAGATGACGTCAACGAGCAAGCGCTCTTTCCTTTGGTTGTTGTTTTGATCACTTTTATCGTTTTAGTTATTGTAAAAACATATAGACATCCCGTTTTTTGTGTGTGTGTCTGTCCTCTTATAGCGCAGCGCAACCGTGACGTCATAAAAACGAAGACAAAGGCGAAATTCGGAGAAACAAACTTACAAGTTTACTTTCAGCAGATAATTTTCACAGCCGATCGCAGTTGATCTTAGTTTACATGGTTTATTATTGTAACTTTAAGTAAAAATAATAAAATCGGTTCGTATAATCCTCGTAGCGGTTAAACAGAATGCAATGTTTGTCCGAATCTTTAAGCTATTTTTAGAACCAGTGCGCTGCGCTATTGACGATAACGGCTACGTCTCGCGGGTTCATTGATGTCTATTTGTTAAACAAACAATAACACGTTTTAACACGAAAGATGTGAGCAACAGACGGAGACATTCTCGTCTTTAATAGTAAAAGGTGTCAGCCAGTTTACTAAATACGATCTCTAAACTAGTCCGGTATTATATACACTCTTTAATATAAATACCTGACGACGTAGAATAGAAATAAAAAATAAAAAGCAAGTCAAAAAGTTCTTTTTTCCCATAATTTTTTGTTCTTTATCATGGGATATCACGTGAACTATCATCTGGAATTACCAATGCTGCTCATAAACTAAAACTGAACACGAATTTCGATTTAAGGTGACTGCCTACTTTTGGAAATTGATTTAAGCTTTTTTTAAAACTTCATTTTTCCGAATTGAAATTTAATGCTGATTCCAAATC